>NC_091954.1:91338538-91638538 GCF_031021105.1 Erythrolamprus reginae | reverse complement strand
CTTTTCCCCTTGAAATATTGGCAGGTGCTTGCAGGATTTTCACGGCTTCTCTGGGGGAATCATTGCATTTTAGACAACACCTCACCGAGGTCTCTCCAACCTCCAAACTAATTCTGTTGATCATAACATTGTATCTTCCTGGATGAAGCATCAGAGTTCTGCTTAAGTAACATAATGTTCCATAACCTTGGTATAATTTTGTAATTTAATTAGCCTTTTGATCATGGTTCATTTCAAATCTGTTGCAACCCATTTTATTTTTGTAAGGGACGTGCAGTATGCAACCCTTTTAGATAATGGGCCAAAGCTGTCCTTTGAGTCATACCTGGAAGCCATTCCCTAAGAAAACCCAGTGTAGACTAGGATGAAGTGAGAAGGCCTGTGATGGGAGTTATTTATGTAAGTTAATTGTTAAATTAAAGTTTGTTAAAATGAATACAATTACTTAATTACTGTTTATATTAATGTAATTAAGTATGTATTTAGAAACATAGAAGTCTGACGGCAGAAAAAGACCTCATGGTCCATCTAGTCTGCCCTTATACTATTTTCTGTATTTTATCTTAGGATGGATATATGTTTATCCCAGGCATGTTTAAATTCAGTTACTGTGGATTTATCTACCACGTCTGCTGGAAGTTTGTTCCAAGGATCTACTACTCTTTCAGTAAAATAATATTTTCTCATGTTGCTTTTGATCTTTCCCCCAACTAACTTCAGATTGTGTCCCCTTGTTCTTGTGTTCACTTTCCTATTAAAAACACTTCCCTCCTGGACCTTATTTAACCCTTTAACATATTTAAATGTTTCGATCATGTCCCCCCTTTTCCTTCTGTCCTCCAGACTATACAGATTGAGTTCATTAAGTCTTTCCTGATACGTTTTATGCTTAAGACCTTCCACCATTCTTGTAGCCCGTCTTTGGACCCATTCAATTTTGTCAATATCTTTTTGTAGGTGAAGTCTCCAGAACTGAACACAGTATTCCAAATGTGGTCTCACCAGCACTCTATACAGCGGGATCATAATCTCCCTCTTCCTGCTTGTTATACCTCTAGCTATGCAGCCAAGCATCCTACTTGCTTTCTCTACCGCCTGACTGCATTGTCCACCCATTTTGAGACTGTCAGAAATCACTACTTTAATTTTGTATGACTCCTAGAGTCATTTCTTCTGTTGGTATGGGTGGGTGAACTAATCTCATTGGGATGAGCTACTTCCTCAGATACACTTGACCCATGCCATGAAGGATTTTAAAGGTGATAGTCAACACCTTGAATTGGACCAAGAAATGAACTGGCAACCAATGCAGCTTGCAGAACAGCAGTGTAACATGAGCCATTCTGGAGGCCCCAAGAACTTTACAAACAGCTGTGTTCTGCACCATACTTCTGCATAGTCTTTAAGGGTAGCCCCATGTATAGCATGTTGCAATAGTTCAGCCAAGAGATGATCAAGCTAGGGTGACTGAGCATAGGGACTCTAGGATCCAAGTAAGAGCACAACTGGCATACAACATGAAGTTGTACAAAGGCTTTCCTAGCCAAAATTGCCATCTGCACAGAACTCAACATCTCTTGGCTTCGCTATATGCAACACTCCATTTACTTATGCATAATTTAGAACATTAGCTATATTGTAATGAGCTATTGAGAATATTTTCAGTTCATATTTTCAATACAGATCTACCATACACTCGCCCGCCCTTGTTTGTTTTTTGTTTTTCTCTTTCTTTCTTTTTTTTGGTTATGTTTGTTTGTTTGTTTTCCCATTTCTGATTGTTTCGTTCTATTCTGTTTTGTCTTTGGTTAATGCATATTGCCTAAAATTTGATACACAAACTTTTGTTTCTATATTGCTGTCTGTACCTCAATGTATTTACTGTATCCTTGTAAATAAAACTTTATAAAAACAAAACAAAAAAACCCCATCCCCAGTTCCACTCAGTCTTACCAAGATTTATCCAGAGCCTGTTGCCCCCCTCCAGAACCCCAGCACCATAACAGGGCAGTGACAGCATCACTTGGGACACCTAGCTTGGAGGTGTAAAACTGAGTATCATCAGCATGCTGATGATACCTCGTCCCATGGTAGTGGATGACCTCACCCAGCAGCTTCATGTAGATGTTAAAAAGAAATGTAGAAAGTCCTGCAGCACAGTACCATGGGCTAGACCAGCGATGGCGAACCTATGGCATGGATGCCACAGGTGGCATGCGGAGCCATATCTGCTGGCACATGAGCCATTGCCCTATCTCAGTTCCAACGTGCATATGTGTACCGGCCAGCTGATTTTTTGGCTGGCACAGAGGCTCTGGGAGGCTGTTTTTGGCTAACAGAGAATGTCTGGAGGGATGGGGAGGGAATTTTTACCCTCCCCTGGATTCAGGGAAGCCTTTGGAGCCTGGGGAAGGCAAAATATGAGCCTACTGGCCCCACCAGAAGTTGGGAAACTGTCCGTTTCTGGCCTTGAGGGGGTGGGGGAGGCTGTTTTCACTATCCCCAGGCATTGAATTATGGGTATGAGCACTCATGCACATGCGATAATGCACAGGCATGCTCTTTCGGCACATGAGGAAAAAAAGATTCACCCTCACTGGGCTAGACCTTTTACTCTCTTTCAACACTGATTGAGACTGACCTTGGAAAAAAGCCAAACAAGTGTAAAACTGTGCCACCTAGCTCCAAACCCTGCACTCAGCCCAAAAGGATATCATGGACAATAGTGTTGAGGGCCACTGAGAGGTCAAGGACAGCAAGGATGGATGCATGACCCTCATCCTGCTCTCGTCAGAGATCATTGACAAGTGTGCCTAATGCTGTTTTTGTCCCATAATTGGCCTAAATGGAAAGGCGTCCAGATAATCCATTTTATCCAGGACCCTCTGATGTTGCCATACACCTTCTCTACCCTGTTCCCTAAAAACATAGTGGACAGCTGGCTGGAAATTATCCAAACAGGTAGGATTAAGAGATGGTGTTTTGAAGAGGAGGCAAACCAGAGCTCCTTGAAAGTTCCCAGAAACATCCCCTCCTGCACTGAGAAATTTATCACTGCCTGAACCCACTGTCTAGCTCTTTTCAAAACTTCCAGCTCCTTCATGAACCGCAGGGAATATCAGAAACAATTGAATGAGAGCAGGAGAGACTACACAGATACAATCCTATCCAAAGCCTGGGTTGCCCTTTGGTTCCAGGATGCAACCAGAGCTTTGGCAAGACAGCGCAGCAAATATCCCCTGATCCCCTGGAACCCATTTGCTAGGATGGACAACTCAAATGGATCGAGCCTTCCTACATTATTATTATTATTATTATTATTATTATTATTATTATTATTATTTATTGGATTTGTATGCCGCCCCTCTCCGCAGACTCGGGGCGGCTAACAACAGTAACAAAACAGTAAAATCCAATATTAAAAACAGTTAAAAACCCATTATATAAAAACCAATCATACATACAGACATACCATGCATAAAGTTTTAAAGGCCTAGGGGGAAAGTGTATCTCAGTTCCCCTATGCCTGGTGGCAGAGGTGGGTTTAAGCAGCTTACGAAAGGCAAGGAGGGTGGCGGCAATTCTAATCTCTGGGGGGAGTTGGTTCCAGAGGGCCGGGGCCGCCACAGAGAAGGCTCTTCGCCTGGGTCCCGCCAAGCGACATTGTTTGGTTGACGGGACCCGGAGAAGACCCACTCTGGGGGTTGGGACAACACAAGAGAATCTCAAGGTCGCCAGGGAATGATTTGACCATGAGAGAGGGATAATGACAGATCCCCATCAGACCATATTGCCATTGCTCTGACTACGCAGTCATATCCAACAGGTGACCACTGTCTTGAGTTGGGCCCAAACTGACAAAAAATAATTAAATAAATAAAATAAAATGTGCAACTTTTTATGTGGTTGGGGGGTGGTCCGGAAGCTGCATCCAAGGTTTTCAAAGGTGACATGTGGCTTGTATACCCTTTCTTTATATGTGTTGGATATTGGTAGTGAAGAAGATATCTTCAGTATTGATACTGCAACTTTATCATCAATAATCATCTACCTATCATCTATCTGTTTATTCCTGTTCCTTTAATCTTAGGTGAACAGATTAAAATAGTCATTAAATTCTGCTCTGTGTACAGAAAAGGAACAAGTTATTTTGTTTTTTAATAATTATATAAATAGTACAGCAAAGATGAAAGAACTTCAGAGAAATGTTATCAGCAAGGTTCAAAAGAACAGTTAGGGCACCTACACTAATTTTCCTGAAGATGGTATTGCTTGTTCTATTTTACTTCAGTTTAATTTTTGTATTTTTGTGTTATACTGCAGAATGTAATATTTAACAGAACAACACCATCTTCCAGTTGTAAATTTAATTTTCCTCAAAATATAATTACAATTATGTCATGAATGAGAGAGAGTGGAGACTAAATTCCAGCCAAAGTTAAATTCTTTTCGTCTGGAAAAACAAAAAACAACAGTATTCCACTTAAGAAGAGCCATGCTGAATCAGGCCAAAGCCCATCGAGTCCAGCATTCTGTGTCACACAGTGGCCCACCAATTGTCCATGGGGATCTGAGCATAAAGAGAAGGCAAGACCCTCCCTTTCCCTGGACCCCCAACAAGTGGTACTCAAGGGACTCCTGCCTGCCTCAACCAACATAGAGGCAGCACTTGGGCATCCATTTCAATAACCATCTATATGCTTGGCATCCATGAATCTGTCTAATCCTGCCTTGAAGCTATCCAGGCTGACAGCTGTCATGACCTCTTCTGGAAGTGAATTCCATAAACCAACGGCCCTCTGGGTGAAGAAATATTTCCCTTGATTTGTCCTCACTTTCTTACCTATGAGCTTTAGGGAGTGCCCCCTTGTCCTAGTATTGTGTGATAGAGAAAAGAATTTTTCTCTATTCACCTTTTCTATCCCACGCATGATTTTATACACTTCAATCAAGTCACCTCTTAAATGCCGTCTTTCAAGGCTGAAGAGACCAAGGTGTTGTAACCTAGTATCATAAGGGAGGTGCTCCATTTCCTTGATCATTCTTGTTGCCCTTTTTTTGCACCTTTTCCAGTTCCAGTATATCCTTCTTGAGGTGCGGTGTCCAGAACTGTACACAGTACTCCAAGTGAGTAATGTGTACTTAAGTTAAGTACTCCAACTTAAAATAAGCACTCCATTTTGGTTGACTTGGATCCAGCACTTCAACTAATCACAGAATATTTGAGGTGGAGAGAATTTTAAAGGTCATTTAGTCTGTCCTATACATTCCTATACATTGTGAAATCTATCCATTCTGTTCAATTTAGACCAAAGCATTTACAAACTTATGAATGGGTCATGGTTATGGATTTACAACTCTGAAACTTCCCCATAATGTTGAAAAGGGAGAAGAATGTTGGGAGGCAAAGTTCAACAACATTTGGAGAACCAGAGGTCCTCATTCCAAGTTTTGAAAAACAGGATCAAATAAATTCACAATTTCTTATTTTGCCTCTTTGATGGAAATCAAAGAACTCTTTGTTCCTGAGACCAACATCACAATTGTCCAAACATGAAAGGGGTGTGCCAATTGTGAGCTACCAGCCAATATTTTCAAATTGCTGTCTAAATATCAGAATGCTCATAGAAATATCAGGAGTTCTATTCAAAGGTTAAGTGTAAAAAATGAATTTATGGATTTCTATACCTTACGGAAATTATTCCTTGTGTCTTTGTAGTCGCGACTTAAGCTGCTCACCATATCCATGATGTATCTCCAACTTATGTAGTTTTGAAGTTCTCTGTATAATAAAGCAACAAGAAGCACCATTTGTTGCTATTTGCGAAGCTACAAAATACATTGGCATGTTCAAAAAATAAAAACTTAAAATTCATTTGGCATGCATACCTGGCAGTGTAATTGGGAATGACAGACTTCAGCTTTTTAAAATATTCTCGATCAACCACAATTATATTGTCTGTATCTTTAACTTCAATTGACACTGTTTGCATTATTTTATTTATAAATTTTAGCCAGTCAAATGTCTATGGGGAGAAATAAATGTTACATAGGATAAAACACTTGACAATGTTATGCTTAGCATTAAGTCTTTATCATTGATTCTGCCAAATACATTATATGCTTTAGGAAGATTGTTGGTCTTTTTTAGCTGAGTTATAACCCTTCTTTATATTATATTTAAAATATAATAAGGAAATAAAAGAAAAACAATGCAGAGTTATTAACAACATTCAGAAACAACATATCACAGGGCGAAGACGCATCCCAAACTCATTACAAAACTATTTTATTAGAGTGTGCTACTTTATTAAACTAGGTTCCCATTCCCAAATATTTTAAGGACTCAAATCTAGATAAAGGTTTTAGGATCCCTCCACATTTAGTTGCTGGATGGATTAATACCTAAGTGGTGTAAGTGGTCCCATATACTATTAGTATATATTAGTATTGAATGAATGATTATGATACAGTGGTACCTCTACCTAAGAATGCCTCTACTTAAGAACCTTTCTAGAGAAGAACCGGGTCTTCAAGATTTATTTTGCCTCTTCTCAAGAACCATATTTCCAGGAAATTTGAGAGTGGCACGAAGGCCTGGCCACTTTCCTGCCATTCTTCCTTTAATCCCGGCCACCTCGGGCTTTTCTGGGCTGCCAGAGGAGCCTTTTGGTGGTGCTTAAGGAGGCTTTGGCAGTCCAGATGGGAGGTGCGTGCTCCTCCTCGCCGCCTCAGAGTCCCTCTTTTTTTTTTTTTAAGCCTTAAAGTTTTGGAATTTTTTGATTCCCCTCCCCTCCCCTTCTTTTTTGGCAGCGACTGTCCCCTTCCTCTTCTTCCTCCTCCTCTTCCCACCCAAATTCTGAGCTTTTATTTCTTTCCTAATGGGTTTGCACGCATTATTTGCTTTTACATTGATTCCTATGGGAAAAATTGCTTCTACTTACAAACTTTTCTACTTAAGAACCTGGTCACGGAACGAATTAAGTTCTTAACTAGAGGTACCATTGTATATTTCAGTGAATTTTACTGACATATTGCTTATCAAAATAATTCGCATTGACTGCTTCCTCTTTTGTCATTTGATTTTCTACAGCTGGACTGCTCCTGTAAACAAATTTCTCATAAGAGGAAAAAAACTTAAAACCTTTGATAATAACAATAAGCCACTGTTAAGCAGTTTAGCTGTGCTCAAAAAACTCTTGGCCAACAGGCAATAAATTAAGTTTAATAGCTTTAATTTAAAATTAATGAGCTGTAAAACAATCAAAGGCCTATAGTTCTAAAAGC
The DNA here is from genome assembly GCF_031021105.1 of Erythrolamprus reginae. Lineage (NCBI taxonomy): Eukaryota > Metazoa > Chordata > Lepidosauria > Squamata > Dipsadidae > Erythrolamprus > Erythrolamprus reginae. The sequence continues at coordinate 91,631,251 of NC_091954.1, read as the reverse complement.
ATTTACATGATGGTAATTCCTATAATCAGAGAGACAGCCGTGGTTTCAAGAGGTCTTAGATATGTTTAAGGATTATGCCAAATGTATTTAGGAACAAAATGAAAGGAATTGTCACCCTGATTAGCGGTAACAATAAGTATCTGTAGTTTAACAGTTTATCGACTTAGATTTTGAAAACTGACATCAGCATATGACATTTGAAAATTAAATTGTGGCTTGAGAAATTGATATTTGGCTGAGTTCTTCTCCTTTTATGAGATGTGTCTTGTATGACGCATGCCCCCAAATCTAGTTTTTAGAATCCCATCCTGTCTTTCTGGCAGCAGTGTAAGACATAAATTCTGTGCTCTTCTGTATATTTGGATGTACAAAATGATGAACCTGATTAGGGCCACCTTATCTGGTCTGCAAATATCCAGAAAACTACAAGAGAACTCCCAAGACATACAGAAAACACTAATGTTCACTTAGTGTTATTCTGAACGGGTTCTAGTTTGAATGGTATAGATATGAAGTAATTGACTTTGAAATGAATTCAATTCAATGAAAGTTATTGACTTTGAAATTATTTTTAGGGGATTCTAGCAGGTTAAAGTTAAAAAAACCCACGAAAATAAAACCAGAAGATCAAATTACAATTTAAATCCAATATTAATGGTATCCAGACAAAATATTTTAGGAGGTCATCAAGCAGGTAAACCTTTTTCAGCTGCAAACTACTCTTACGTTTAAATTTTTAAAAAATGAAAGAGGTTTTGTTTATTTCATACTTTCTTGAGTATGTTTCAAAGTTATATATGCTGAAAGTTACTGTTAATACAAACCTATTAATAGTACAAACTTTAAACCTATTAAGTTTAAAGAACACGTCAACAAAAGATATTATTTAATCAGAAGATTGATATATCGTATTAGAACTTAGTGCCAAAGAATTTAGCCTTGGGACGTAGGTTCTGTTCCTATCCTTCCGTCACATGAATAAATTTGTCCTTATTAAATATCATGTAAGTATCATATCTTCCATAAAATGTAGATATGATTATATCTCTGTTCACTGGGCCAAAGAAACAATTTATATCACTAAACTTTGTCCTGCTGTTAAGAGTTGATTTGCAACAATAAACTGCAGCTTAATTTCACTGTTCAAATCTACTTGAAGATATAGAGGCAGATGTAGATTTTGGTATCAGTGGTGGGTTGCTCCTGGTTCAGACCAGTTCCTAGTGTTGGTGGCAGGAGACTCTGGCCACTTGCCTGGGATGAACAAACCAGTACCAAATCATTTACAACCCACCGTTTTGTGTGCGTGTGTAGGTCTTGGCATATTTAGGTTTCTTCCCATGTAAATTTCAGAGCTTCCGGGTGACATTTCGACGAAGTCCCACTCATCACTTTCAGGCTGGTGCTTTCGGCTTTAAGCCTGAAGATGACGAGTAGGACCTCGTCAAAACATCACCAGGAATCTCTGAAACTTACACAGGAAGAAACCCAAACATGCCAAGACCTACATAGCTGTACCCGTGAAAATTTATGAAAATATCCTGGTTGGAATAAACAAAGCAGTGACTGAAATGATGGTATTCTTTAGAACAAAAAAAACAAGGCACTATTTTAATAGGATTTGACAGGAACATTGACAGGAACCCATTTAGTCACATTATAATCTTTACCACCAAATAACTATTTCATGTGATTGTTAATTGCCAGGATTAGGTCATGCAACCAGTTTATTAGAGTATTTGCTTTCTTTCCCTGCTATCAGTTAGATACACAGCAGGCTGATATATTTAGCTTAGCATTTTTAGTTCAAAAGCTTCATCTTAAACTTTAAAAAGGGGGGTTTTTTTTACTACCACACTGTGGGTGTGGCTTATGCAGAACGCCCTGTATTTTCTTTCAACATATTTCAGTGCAAATTGGGGGCTCTGGGGTGGAGCTCCATTTTCACTACCCCACTGTGCCCCCACCGTCTGGGCAGCAGCCCACTGCTGGTTATATTGCTAGTCAATGGCAGAAGCGGTTTGCAATATTGTACCTGTTTATTGATTTCCAAGGAGAAATTTGTTTGGAGATCGCTCAGCTTTATTTTGTAATATAACAAAAGTGGATCACTTCTGTCTTCATCTTTGGTTGTGATCTAAAAAAACCAAACAAATTTATACTATAAAAATGAGTGGCTTTGAGGAAAGAACAGCAGAAAAACCAAAAACAAAAACAGATACAAAACTTAATACAGAAGGCAAAGCAAATCTTCAAATCAAAGAGATTAAGGCATAATTGTTAGTATATAAAGGTAGAAGAAAGTATGAAGTTATCGTCCGCAGGACAATATACTAGGAAACACAGACGCCTTCTCTATCCTCTTGCTGAAGGTGGGGATTATGCTATGCAACTTTCCAAGAACATAAAAGTCTCATCCTCAGAACACTCAGATTCAAAAGAATGTAACAGAATAGATCCTGGGCAGGACAAAGGTTCTTCTTAGCATGAGAACAAGGAGTAAGTAGAGTTGCTACTGACTAGACTGTCATTTGATAAATCATATAGCCCTGATTTGTAGGTTCAGGTCACTCTGTCAGAGATTCTTAGAATAAACTCACTGAGATCAACATGACTTTAACAAGTCTAACCTACTGTCTAACCTAGATGCCTAACCTAAATCCCATTGATTTCAATATGTTTGCTCAAAATATTACAAATTTTAAATCCAAAATGTTACCATTGAGAGAATGTGGCAATATAATACTGCATATAGATGTATTGAATACTCAGTATTTTATAATAATAATAATAATAATAATAATAATAATAATAATAATAATAATAATAATTTATAAGATTTGTATGCCACCCCTCTCCGAAGACTCAGAGCGGCTCACAACAGTAATAAACAATATACAAATCCAATATTTAAAAAACATCTAAAACCAATATCATTAAAAAACCATACAACTCATTCATACCATTCATAAACCATAATAGCATGGGGATCTCTCAATTAACCCATACCAGGTGACATAGGTGGGTCTTCAATAACTTACAAATGGCAAGGAGGGTGGGGGCAGTTCTAATTTCCGGGGGAAGTTGATTCCAGAGGGCCGGGGCTGCCACAGAGAAGGCTCTTCCCCTGGGGCCTGCCAGACGACATTGTTTAGTCGACAGGACCCAGAGAAGGCCAACTCTGTGGGACCTTATTAGCCGCTGGGATTCGGGCGGCAGAAGATGGTCCCGAAGGTATTCTGGCCCGATGCTATGTAGGGCTTTATAGGTCATTACCAACACTTTGAATTTTGACTGGAAACTAATTAGCAGCCAATGCAGGTCACGCAGTGTTGACAAGACGTGGGCGGATCTAGGAAGCCCCACGATTGCTCTCACGGCCGCATTCTACACAATCTGAAGTTTATGAACACTCTTCAAAGGTAGCCCCATGTAAAGAGTGTATTTTTGTGTATTTCTAGAATCATAAATATAAAATATTGCCTTTTCTCTTTACTGGAGCAACTGTACCTTGAGTACATGAGCTGTGAAACATATTTTTATTATTACTCTTATAGTAGTATTTATATATATATATATATATATATATATATATATATATATATATATATATATAATTTTTTTTATGTCGGATCACCCTGGTATATTTCAGGAAGGGTGTGGCTAGCTGATGAGGCCAGAACAAGGCCAAAATGGGACCATCCTAGTCTCCCTTAATTTTAAAATTCCAGCTAAATAAACATTTGACATATATATATATATATATATATATATATATATATATATATATATATATACACACACACACACACATACCACTAATAAGTATTGAAGGATTATCGTGTGATGCAATAATGTCAAAACAGAAGTAGAAATAGAACTAGAACAAGGAATTAATTATCTGTGAATATTTTCCATTCTAATCCAGCCACTTTATGGCCATTGTATTCCATATTGTATCTGAAATACTATCCATATCTGAAATACTATGAAGGACTTCCTGTTCTGGAAGTCTTTTCTGGACCACACCATCATGAGAATAATCAGATCAACATGGTTTAGAATTAAAATGGAATATTTTTGTATTTCCTGGAGCATCGCATCCCCCAAACAGAATTATATAGAAATATTTCTTTTATTTATACATTTGTCTCTAATTTCTCCCTAAAATATTTTTTATTTATTATTATTTTTTATTTATTGGATTTGTATGCCGCCCCTTTCCATGGACTCGGGGGGGCTAACAACAGTGATAAAAACAGAATGTGAAAATCCAATACTAAAACAGCTAAAAACCCTTGTTATAAAACCAATCATACATACAAAGATACCATGCATAAATTTTAGAAGCCTAGGGGGAAAGAATATCTTAGTTCCCCCATGCCTGACAGCAGAGGTGGGTTTTGAGGACTTACGAAAGGCAAGGAGGGTGGGGGCTATTCTAATCTCTGGGGGGAGTTGGTTCCAGAGGGCTGGGGCCACCTCAGAGAAGGCTCTTCCCCTGGGCCCCACCAAACGACATTGTTTAGTTGACGGGACCCAGAGAAGGCCAACTCTGTGGGACCTAACTGGTCGCTGGGATTCGTGCGGCAGAAGGTGGTCCCTGAGATAATCTGGCCCGGTGCCATGAAGGGCTTTATAGGTCATAACCAACACTTTGAATTGTGACCGGAAACTGATCGGCAACCAATGCAGACTGCGGAGTGTTGGTGTGACATGGGCATATTTAGGGAAGCCCATGTTAGCTCTTGCAGCTGCATTCTGCACGATCTGAAGTTTCCGAACACTTTTCAAAGGTAGCCCCATATAGAGAGCATTACAGTAGTCGAGCCTCGAGGTGATGAGGGCATGAGTGACTGTGAGCAGTGACTCCCGATCCAGATAGGCCCGCAACTGGTGCACCAGGCGAACCTGGGCAAATGCCCCCCTCGCCACAGCTGAAAGATTTAATAGTATAATTTGGGAAATGAGGTAAAGAGGTAGAAGCCATATATCTTTGTTCTTCCAAAACATTCTGTATATAAAGTAGGAGAGTTAACTTACATTTGCAAGTTCTTTCTCAAGAGCCATTATCTTTTCTGCTTCTAAAGAAATTTCAGTATCATTGATGGGGAGGTTTCTTTCTTGGCGAATTAACTTAGCTACAGAAATAATGAAACTAACGTAGGCTGAACAGGCCTGGGGAAAAAAAAGAATGTTTTGCTTTAATGCTATGATTAACTTGTATACAAATCATTACAATGTTAATAAAAAGAACAGTAAAAATAATTTTATACTATTGTATTGTGAAAAATTAGTGTATACCTTTCATGAACGTCAGCCATAGCACTGCATAAAGATTTTATTATGAGTATTATTTTAGATTTATAGTGTCTATTTAATCTTATAATTTGTACTGTGGAAGTACTAACTAGTCCTAGTAGTTTCTACACTATTGCATTAAGTCATGAGTTGGATAAGGCACTAATTATAGAGACAATTGTTCATTTTAATCAATCTTCTAAATTTTTGAAAGAAGCTCTTCCATAAGTACTTTGCCTCTTGTTAATTACCGTAGCTTTTCTCCTTGGCATGCTGGAATTTGTATACTCACAATCCATATCGGGGTCAACTTAAACACCTGACTGTTTTCTTCATTAATATTGCCTTTTTTGTAAGAAATTTATATTGATGTTAGGATTGTTTCACCCAATCATCATCTGTGCACAGAATTAGGAAGGGTATATCAATCTGTCATCAGGCAAGGCATGAAAACCACCATCAAAAATCAGCTTTAAAGGTATAGAATGGTATACAAAATGCATATTCTACTTGGAACGCTTACCTGCACTCAGTCTGCAATGCATAAATCTTTCAATAGACATTTATGTGGGATTTCTTTGCTTTGTTTGAAAAGTGACATGAATTTACATTAACTTATAATTTAAAAGAAATTTTTAATTCACAATTTCTGGCGGCAAACTCTTCTACTGATTCATTGTTCTAACTGTCAGGAAATTTCTCCTTAGTTCTAAATTGCTTGTCTCCTTGTTTCGTTTCCACCCATTGCTTTTTGTTCTACCCACAGGTGCTTTGGAGAATAGGTTGACTCCCTCTTCTTTGTGGTAGCCCCTGTGATATTGGAACACTGCTATCATGTCTTTTCATTAAATTGTACATACCAAGTTCCTGCAACCGTTCTTCATATGTTTTAGCTTCCAGTCCCCTAATCATTTTTGTTGCTCTTCTCTGCATTCTTTCTAGAGTCGCAACATCCTTTTTACAATGTGGCAACCAAAACTGAATGCAGTATTCCAAGTAGAGCCTTACTAAGGCCTTATAAAATGGTATTAACACTTCACTTGATCTTAATTCTTTTCCTCTATTAATGCAGCCTAGAACTGTGCTGACTTTTTGGGCATCTTCTGCATACTTCTTTTTCTTTTCCTAATCCTTCCTCACTTTTCCCCCTTCACTTCCTCCCCACTGCTTTCCTATTTACGTTCATATTTTGTATCTTATTTTACCTTATAATTCAATAAAAAAAATGTTAAACAGAAAAGTGGCATAGATTCTTCCTTTACCCACAATTAAGGTAAATGGTAAAGATTTCCTTGCCTAGTTTTGTCCAGTTAAGACACAATACTTTCTCTGTTTCTCGACCAAGAGAGCCAGCACTGTCCAAAAACATTTTCCATAATCATGTGTGTCCAGCATGGCTACACACCAATGGCACACAGAATGCTGCTACCTTTCCACTGACGTTCTACATATTGCTCTACTTGCATTTGCATGGTTTCAAATTTCTAGGTGGGCAGGAAGTGGAGGAAACTGACAAGCTCAGTGTCTGTAACCACTGAGCCGTCACGCCCCATGTTGTATGAAATATACACATGCAAAAACTGAACACATTTGGGATATGCCGGACAATTTTTGTAGAGTAGTAAAACAGCATTATATCTTTCAAATGTAATTAGACGATAAAATATTTAGCAAATAGATTTGTTATTATAAATAGTTTGCATATGTCTAGATACTCTTATTTTGTCATTTTATTAGCATTTAATGAAGACGCTTCTCAGTGAGGCTGCCAAATTTGTCAGCAATTAGGCTGGTGGAAAGTCTAACTTTTTGTGGGAAACTTTTGCTTATTTCTAAATAATATACCTCTTCGTATAGTCCAGTGCATTCATAGTAATCACGGGAAGGAAGTCCAAGCCTAGGTTGATCAACCTACAAAACCAAGTTTAAAAATAATCAGGCCACAAAAAAAAACAAACCACAATTTGTCTGCAGATAGAAGATTGCAAGCAGTATGTTTACTTTTTTCTAAGCATTTTTTTTTTCAAAGTGTCTCTAAAATGAGATTTTTTAAGTATAAGGATCTAAGGCTAAAATTTTGAAGAGAAAATTTTGAAGAGAAAATGAGGAAGGAGGAGAGGAGATAGAAGAGGAGGGGAGGGGAGATGAGAGGAGATGAGATGGAGACTAAGAGAGGAGGAAGGGAGAGGAGATACAAAAATTTCACCCTGCAATGCTTCATAACAAAGAAAATAGATGTTCAATTTCTAAACATCTGTGGAAGTAGAAAAAAGCCATTACTACTCAAGAGTGACAAAGGACAAATGGGGGTACAGTATTCTTAATAGCAAATGTCACAAGACACAATCAAAGTAGAATTTCAGGATGTGAAGTTAGGGGTATGACTACAGATTGAGTAGTAATAGTTTAATTAGCAGTTGGAAGACGTAGCATTATTTCAATTGCTCTCTTATGGGAGGAAAGAAACTTATATAGAACTAAAAAAAAGGGAAAAATAAATATAGGGCAAATAGCTTATCCCTTGGCTTCTACCGAGTACTTGCAAAGGCCACAGTTCTTTATTGACTGCATTCCTAACCCTGCACACATAGTAATTATTAGTCTGTTACAATAATATCAATTTTAATGGAGATTCCATAACTGAAGATCACAAAATCGATGGGTAGGTTAATCAGGCAGATTCTATTAAAAATTAGAAAAGCTAATTACTTTTCCTAAGCATATACAATCAAACAATTTGTGGCAGGATGATTTAAATTCAATTATCAAAGTAAATGAATCCTGACTGTATAGGACATGTTTAGCAAAACATTTTTAATGGAAATGAAATGGGATTTACATGTGCATTCTGTTCCATCTTTGTGAGCCATATTGAAGATTCTACAGCAGGATGATGTATTATTTATATGAATCAACACAAATCTTTATGGATAGACAGTTTAAAATCCCTAGTTTCTCTAACCATACCAGCCAGAATGCGTTTTTAAACATTTATTTATTTTATTTATTGGATTTGTATGCCGCCCCTCTCCGAGGACTCGGGGCGGCTCACGACATAACAAAAGAGCATAGCAAATATATCTAAAAAATCCAGTTAATAGGACTAAAATAAAAACAAAAAGAGAAAAACCCTTAAACTTAAAAACATTTCTAAGAACAACAAACTTACATGAAGTATATGTTGTGAGGAGTTTTTATCATCAGTGCCAACAAACATGTTAACAATGACTTTTCTTCCAAATTGAAAATTTAACTCTGCAATAGAATTCTCTGCACTCCATTTGGGGCCTAAAGTAGTAAAACGTATAGTCAGTGTTGGATAAAAATAACTTAATCCTTTCCCATTTTAAAATTATTTATGAACAAATAACTTGAGTTCACCTACCATGATTCAGGTCCCAGTTGTCTGCAGCTATAGGCCATTCTGAAATTGTCTTCATTAGATCAATTAGTGGTTTCCCTTTTTTGCTGTTAATGGCAGCTGGTGAAAATAAATATGAATTCCATTAATTACAAGTACAGAAATGCCGCCGGCTGAAATTGCCCCCGGAGCTGGGGGACACTTCCTTGAGCTCCGTGGAGCTCCGAACTTCCGGTTTCCAGTGAAACTGGAAGTTCGGCTTTTGGCAGCGCACCAAGGTGGTGCACTGCTTGCAGGGCCGGGGGGGGGAGGTCCTGGATTGCCCTATTTAGGGCCGGTCCGAACAGGACCTCCTCCTTGCTTTATCAGAGTCCCGAAGCGAACACCCGCCTGCGCTATCAACAGTGTGTCCGAAGGAGGTCGCTTCGGGGCCGAATAGGAATTTTTTGCGGCTTCCCTTATAGAGGTGGCCATTTTTTCACCTATTCCACACTGACGGTACGAATGGAATGGTTAGGGGGTGCAGCGCCATATAGATATTGTAATTAGGCTTCCCTATGGTCACTGGGGTTGGCAGGTTAGGGGCAGAAATGAGCAGTAGGAGTGACTGCGTATGCTCCTTTGGGCATCTTTTAAAAGGATGATGGACCACCTCTCTCTATGAACTATAGGTTCTTACAACTTTGGGGACTGGAGAGAGGATGCCCATGGGACTCACCGGATCCAATTTCCCTCGGGGATTGGAAGGTGAGCTCCTCCCACACACTTCACCTGGTTCAGCAAGGAGTTTTGCCCAATGTTGCCCAGGAAGGTTCTGGCAGGAATTTCCGCCCCATTAGTCTTTAGCCTCTGCAGGTCCTTTGTTTATAGTTGAATTTAAATATTTAAATTTACGTATTTAAAGTTACGTTATTTAAATTTATGCTAATTTAATAAAGTGACCCTATATTTAACCCATACACAGTCTCAGCTTCTTTATTCTGCTTCCGGGTCAATTCTTAAACCACTCAATTATCACCATGATGTATGGTAAAGGTCCTGCATTTCCCAACACAATGATGTATGGTAATGGTCCTGCATTTTCTGCAGAACCATATCTCATGAGAAAAGGTGGAGAACATACAAATAGATGGAAGTAACTTGAACCTTTGATGTCTTCATAGAATATGCAGTGGTGGGCTGCTGCCGGAACAGCTAATTGTGCATAGCTCCGTGGCTCTGGAGAGCGAGTGTAGCATTGAGTGCAATTTTGATTCCCGCACCTGTGCAGAATCTAACACAGGGACGTGCATGTGGGTGTGTTTCTTGAGTTTTTTTCTTTCCCCACATTCAAAGCAGAAAGCCTCTCCGAAATATGCCCTCATGCGTATCCCTGTGCAAGATTTTGCTACCAAAATTGTGCTCGATCTGGCACTTGCGCTGCAGAGCTGCAGAGCTGTGCACAATTAGCTGTTACGGATGCAGCCCACCAGTGAGAATATGATTTAATAAATTTGTAAGTGACAAGTCACAACAATGATACACGTGTTATGATGTCATCACAGAAATGAAACAACTTACATAATATGATGTCACATGATGTCATTCTAGAATTCTAGAATTTAAATATGCAAAGCATACTATGGTGCCTATAAAGCAGTTGTCAGGATTCTGACTAATGCCCTAGCAAAAGCAGATGCCTCAAACAAAGTTTTAAGAAAAATCCAGTTGTTCATTAGGAGCGCCATGTTGGAACGGACTAAGTGAAGCCAGCTCTAACTTCATTCGGTTCATGCCTTGCCTCTGCCCCCTCTCCCACAAGGTCAATCACATTCCCCATTGAAGCAATTTCACAGGTCGTAGAATTTACTCTCTCGGTGTGGGTCTCCTTGGAGCTGGCCTTGACTTTGGCCAACTAGGTTGTGTTTTGACTGAAGTGTGAATTCCTCAATGCAGCTGTGAGGTGTGATTCCCCACCCCCTGGCCTATGGCAACTTGGGAGCAGGACATGAAAACTTTGCGAGTTGACAGCAATTACAAGAATGCAACTAAAAAGTAGTATTAGTAAACTGCCCAAAGTTACTTTGAGATAAGATAGGTATCCAATCAATCAATCAATCAATCAATCAATCAATCAATCAATCAATCAACCAACCAACCAACCAGAACAAGTTTGTAGTCATTACTCTTAAATGTGGTAATTTAGCAAGCAACTTACTTTCATTTTTACAAGATCTGTATAGCGTTTTTGCTTTCGCAACTGCTTCTATATCTTTATTATTTTTATCATCTGGCTTGTCAAGAACTTCTGAAAATGATAAAGGTATATATATATTACCAATGTAGGTTGTGTTCTACAGGCATGCAGAAGCATACATATTGATACCCATTTCACTCATTTTAGTCTTTAAAAAAACCAAATGAGAGCAGAATTCAAAGCTTTATAGTCCAAACTTATTGTTTCTAGCAGAATGATGAACTAAATTTCCATGGTGAAGGAAGAAGCTTATTTCAAGAGAGGAAGAACCCTCACTAAAATTCCCCTGTGAATTGCAGCAGGTTTCTGTTAGCATATTGTCTTTTACTACGGGTGTGTGTGGGTGTGTGTGGGTGTGTAAATTTAAAAGGTGCTTTTCCAAGCAGGTGGAAGAAGGATCTAGTGATCCTTCCTTCCTAGAAGCACCAGTGAATTTCCCTTCTTATAGGCCTTATTAGGAAGGAAAATTAAGGAAGCAAAAACAAGAACAGAACACTTTATACTGTATCTTTCAACCTGATCAGTGCAAACTCAGCAGAACGTAGAAATAAACATTACTTTTGCCTCAGATTCTCTTCCGTTTTGGATATTTGCATTGCCCCTCTGTAAATATTCAACTATTAATGTAATGCTGTTTCTGTCGATGTTTTTATGGGGTCTCTGTTCCCAAAATATTTTTCTGATTCTCATCAAATTTGACACCTGATAGTTTTTCTATGGTTCTTATTTATCTGCATCAGTTTAGACTATCAAGTTTTTGAGCAGTATATTCAACTTGTTAAGTTAACTATCTTATTTCTCATTTTTAGGATAACTGTCCGTCCCTTTGGGATTATTGAGTAAGAGGATTCAAGGGCCAGAATGCAATGCAGAGTCTGTTCCGTTAAATGAGACCAAGATCACTCAGATACGTTTACTGTTGATACTGTTGTTGGTGTGGATTTTAGCTGGGGATATTCTTTTTGATTGTGGCTTTTTCAGTCCCACATTGTTGGGACCTGCTATTATGTATTATCTACTCATTTTTGTTTACTCTTGGTAAAAAAAAAAAAGTATGACTTTACAGACTTGCATGTAACTTAGCAAATCTTTGAGATTGGTTTTAGATAAACCAGAATATATTAACATAGAAACATAGAAGACTGACGGCAGAAAAAGACCCCATGGTCCATCTAGTCTGCCCTTATACTATTTCCTGTATTTTATCTTAGGATGGATATATGTTTATCCCAGGCATGTTTAAATTCAGTTACTGTGGATTTATCTACCATGTCTGCTGGAAGTTTGTTCCAAGGATCTACTACTCTTTCAGTAAAATAATATTTTCTCATGTTGCTTTTGATCTTTCCCCCAACTAACTTCAGATTGTGTCCCCTTGTTCTTGTGTTCACTTTCCTATTAAAAACACTTCCCTCCTGGACCTTATTTAACCCTTTAACATATTTAAATGTTTCGATCATGTCCCCCTTTTCCTTCTGTCCTCCATACTATACAGATTGAGTTCATTAAGCCTTTCCTGATATGTTTTATGCTTAAGACCTTCCACCATTCTTGTAGCCCGTTTTTGGACCCGTTCAATTTTGTCAATATCTTTTTGTAGGTGAGGTCTCCAGAACTGAACACAGTATTCCAAATGTGGTCTCACCAGCACTCTATATAGCGGGATCATAATCTCCCTCTTCCTGCTTGTTTTACCTCTAGCTATGCAGCCAATCATCCTACTTGCTATATCTCTTCTGTCACAAAATTGCAATGTATATTAGAAAAGACAACAAAAAGCAAAATGATCCAAAATTTGGAGTGACTCATTTGTACTACTGACCTTTCAAAACAACTTCTAGTTCATCTCTTAGAATATCAAAATTACTATAACGGGAACTTGTCTCAGGTATAATGTGCTTTTTTAACCATCCTCCACAAGCATACTGGTAAAAATTATCACAAGGTTTTGCTGTTGTATCCATGTTCTCAATGATTCGGGCAGCTGTCATAAAACAAAAATAAATAACGACATATTAAGGGTAATATAATTTTTTTAAAAAAATAGTCTATCTGTATTGTTATAAAACAGTAACATTAATATTTAGTTTTGTAATGAGAGTTAATTCAAGTGTTTGAATTAAGCCAAGCTGTATTAACTGAATATTAATTACTTTTGAAGACACATACATGGAATTCCATTATACAACAGCACAGTTTATTTATTTTATTTATTTTGTCCAATACATAATACACATTGAAGAGAATAGATATGTAATAATATAAATAAAGAAAAGAATAGAAGAAAAGATATAAAAGTATAGGTGAACATATTTGAAAGGAAGACAAGATAAATGAGATAAGGAGAGACAATTGGACAGGGGACGGAAGGCACACTGGTGCACTTATGCACGCCCCTTACTGACCTCTAAGGAACCTGGAGAGGTCAATCGTGGCTAGTCTAAGGGAAAAATGTTGGGGGTTAGGGGTTGACACTACTGAGTCAGGTAATGAGTTTGAATCTGTTGCGTGCTCTTGTGGTGTTGCGATTGAAGCTGAAGTAATCATTTGTTGGGTGTCAGTATTATTGCAACTAATAGAACTTATCCAAGTACAGAATTGTAAACTGCCATAAATAACATCTGAATTTCACACTAAATTAAATTTTTTGGGTTCAGTGGAAGATTCTGTTTCAAGAACATGAGTTGATTGAAACAAAACTCCCTTCATATGAGGGAACATAAAAATTAATGTGCATGATTTTATTTGTGTTTAGATCCAAGTATATATACTGCATCTTTATTTGCCAAGGATTGCCCTATAAATGCTAGACATGTTAAAGCACACCAGCTGCTACCCCTTCCTGAAAGCACACTACATTTCCTGATACCTGCTTGTTTAAGATTGCAGTATATAGGCAAAAAGCCCCCAAAACCAATTCTTAACTGTGATATATCGCTGTCCATGAGATTTGGCTTCACCTACTGCAATCAAGTGAAAGATGAAAACTCTTTCTTTCACTTGATTGCAGTAGGTGAACAAAAGTCTCATGGACAGCCACTGTATATAAGACAGTTAAGAATTGATTTTTGAACAAAGCACATCTTAATATGTTACAGTATGTGAATTTAGCCATGCATTTTATTCTGCCATTGTGTGTTTTTGTATTGTTTTAATTGTTTGGTTATTTCCTAACCTTTGGTTTCATTTTTGCATAGCAGTGTTATTGTTTTATCACATCCTGAACATAAATGGTTTAAACTCCTACCCTCAAAACAACACTCTAGAGCACTGCACACTAGCACAACCAGACCCAAGGAGAGTTTTTTCCCAAACAGCATCAATCTGCTAAACAAATAATCAATACTGACAAACTATTCACTAAGTTTGCATTACTATTACTATTAATCTTCTCATTGTTCCTATCACCCATCTCCTTCCATTTATGACTATATGACTGTAATCCATTGCTTGTATCCTTATGATTTATATTTATTGTTTATTGTATGATTTGATTGCTTATTTGTACCTGGACTATCCTTAAGTGTTGTACCTTATGATTCTTGACGAATGTATCTTGTCTTTTTATGTACACTGAGAGCATATGCACCAAAGACAAATTCTTTGTGTGTCCAATCACACTTGGCCGATAAAAAATTATATTCTGTTCTGTTTTATTCTGCTCTAACCTTCCCTACCCTACCCTACCCTACCCCATCCTATCCTATTCATTATCTGCCCCAGGTTATTTGTTTGATAACCTAAAACCAAATGACGATATAATTCAATATAAAACTACTACAGAAATATTCACACTTCTGAATTGCAACTTTGTTTTGCCTAATGGGAAACTTAATTTATTCAACTTTGTTCTCCAGATTCCAATTGTCAAGATGAGGCTACTCTTTCTGAATGATAGTGTTCTTTAAAATTATACCAAAGGACTATATTCTTTCATTGATGTATTTTTTTAAAAAGTGTATCACATATACACTGCCTTCGTGATGGTTCTCCGACAAGAGACAGGCACATGAGTACTGGGAGCATTTCATTCCTGCTACAAAGTTTCTTTGTACTTGTAGCTCCCCATAAATACTTTCATCAACCTGTTTTCCTTAGGGGGAAAACAACTTAATAGATCAAAATCCTGTCTAGAGGCTAAATTAACAGTTTTGTTCTACATAACAGCAATTAATGCATAGTTACAGGGAAGAAAAGGTTACTGCACTTAGTTTCACATAACACAGATTAAGAATGGGGGTGGATACATTTAGGTTATTGAACAGGAATTATTAACCTTTGATCAGATAAAACAGACGTCAGCTGCTGAGCACTGTTACTGATCATAGAAGAAAATGAAATTATTTTTGACCATTGTCAAGATCATTGTCAACTCAGAAGAATGACATGTTTAAGAAAATATTTATTTGAGAGGCTTCCACTTCTAAATATATGGTCTCTGTCACTTTCTGACTGTTAACTACATATTCTTTCACATGTTAAGAAAGGGACATTTCTATTTATTTTGGGGACCCTGCACATTTCAAAGACCTGAAAGATTAGAATAATGAAAGGAATGAAAGTATACTTATGAAAGTATGAAGGGAATCTCCATAATTGGAGAATGCCTCATATTGCCTAAATTTGCCATTGCAACATATAGATTTAACAAAGCAAAGAAGTTAGAAGGGCATGAGAGATATAATTCTAAAGAGAGATGATCTCATGAAAAAGCAAATATGGCAGTGCTTTTATTATTATATATTATTCTCTGTCTCCTCCCCAAACTGTTTGCTTGTCTGTGAATCTTGATCATATGTGCAAGTTTTTCTCATTTGTATTAAATCAATAAAACAATTAGGCATTAGTAGTATTTAATACTGGGTTTCTATGGATAAAGAGGAGGGAGGAGAATTATTATAGAGGCAGGGTTAAAGACACAGTGCATACTTAATGTACTCAGTATAAGGGTTGCTATACTTGGGATGCAAAAATCCCAGCAGTGAGATATACCACGAATGCTTAATTCCTTGTTTTCATGTAATGGTTATCTGTATTTTTGCACTGACATCTACCATTGCAATTATCACCCACAGAGTTAACATGAAAAAATAAATATAGAGTAAACTATGAGGGTTTTGTGACTTAGTCTACTACATCAAAGCAATGAAGCTTTTTTTTTGTTTAGACCTATTGCTGGTTTCTTTAAAACCATTTTCATAATCATTAACTTAATAAAATAAAATAAAATAAATTAAAGTCATGTTTTGTTGAAAACAATAATTAGGGTAATGATATGTTGTATATGATCTGATGAAGCAAATGGGTTGTCTTGAATTTAGCAACTGCAGTCCCTATATGATGCAATGACAAGATTAGAGACAGCCTTATCTGTCTATCTATTCCCTTTTACTCACTGATTTCCCAATAGAGTATAGTATATTACAGAATGGATGTCATTGCTATGCAACCTTTCCAAGCTGAAGTAGTGGGGCAATCCACTTCAATTTTAGCTAGTGTCAGCATTTGGCAAAATAGATTTTCAGTTCTAATGGACTTACACAAGGAAAGGCAATCAGTTGGCTTTAAACATACAGTAATTTAGTCTAATAATTATGCAAGCAATGAAATTTAATCACGAGGATGTTAGAGTCTGAATCTCCCCAAATGTTATAGTCTAATAATACTTGGGGAGATTCAGACTTTACCATCCTCATGATTAAATCTCATTGCTTGATTTGATTAACTGAGTAAATCTGAGTTCAATTTCTTTTTCCATGACACCACAACAGATATAATGGTGCTAATTTACTGCCTCTTCCAAACTGAGTTGTAAACTTTGTTTATATCTAAATGCCATTAAAGTTCCAAAAAGGATCTGATTATCACAGGACCTCACCCAAATTTCTCAAAGTCAAGATCAAGTTGCAACTCGACAGAGTGAAATAATGACAGTAGATGAATTAAGAGGGTAATCTTATTAATTTTAATTAAATGCAAATCAAATTGAATCAGCTATTGTTATTGTCTTGTCCCTGCCCCCCCCTGTTTTTGGAGAATAGCTCTTCCCTACACTTCCAAATTTTGGTGTTGGAGAAGATTCCTAACAATACTATGGACAGCCAAGAAAATAAATAAATGGGCCATTGCATCCAGAGTTCTTATTCAAGCCATAAAGGATCAAGCTCAGATTATACTATTTGAGACATTGTGAACACCTAGCTTTCTGGAGAAGGCTCTGATGCTGGGAAAGTTGGAAGAAAAGGAAACCAGAAGGAATATCGATAGACTCAGTTACAATGGCAAGGAATGCATTATTGGAAAACCTGAGATTATGGATAAATTGTTGTATAGTAAATCCAGCGATGGGCTACAAGAGGGGACACTAAATTGCGCTTGCTGTCGTGACTCGTAAGTTCTTGTGGGACCAGCGCGATTTTGCTGCTACACCTGTGGAGGTAGTTGTGTTTCGGCGAGGTTTTACCTGTGGCCCCGTATGTAATTTTGCTACCTCCACAGGTACAGCAGCAAAATCGCACTGGTCCCGCAAGAACTTTCGAGCGGTGAGCACAATTTAGTGTTCCGGCTCGTAGCCCACTGCTGAGTAAATCTATCTATGTGGTCACAAAGAATCAACATTGACTTGAAAGCAAAGATGACCCTTGATTCTGAAACTGCACTGTTGTCCTTGAAATTCACAAATCTTTCCTTTATATTTTATTCTACAAACTTAGAGCATTGTTCAAGGATTCTAAATCAAATTGCTTGTGGGTATGCAATCTCCTAAATCTGCGGTTAGAAGGAAACAGATTTAGAGCAATTCTATACTCTAGCCTAAGACGATTCTGTCTTCTGCAGTTTCCTGTTGCTTCTTTGGTCAACTTCAGAAATTCCGGTCTGGATTGAAACGGGTTGTGAACAGGTCTGGGCTGGTGCTATGTGGACTATGGCCATTGCAAGATTTGATCACTCATCCCTAACTTCTCGTATCATCTATGCGAGGAAGGCAAGTTTTGCTTCCCATGGAAAGATGCAAGATTTGAATGGAACATGAGTTTCTAGGGATGAGAAAAGTCTCATTGACTTAATTTGCCATCACTGGATCAACGGCAAGACGATAAAAAACCATGTAGAGACTGCCTACATTGCACAATGACACAAAGCCCCCGAGGCTTGCAAGAGGACAAATTATTATTATTATTATTATTATTATTATTATTATTATTATTATTATTATTATTATTATTATTTATTGGATTTGTATGCCGCCCCTCTCCGCAGACTCGGGGCGGCTAACACCAGTGATAAAACAACATGAACAATCCAATTAATAAAAACAACTAAAAAACCCTTATTATAAAAAAACCCAAACATACACACAAACATACCATGCATAACTTGTAGTAGCCTAGGGGGAAAGGATAACTTAACTCCCCCATGCCTGGCGACAAAGGTGGGTCTTAAGTAATTTGTGAAAGACAAGGAGGGTGGGAGCCGTTCTAATCTCTGGGGGGAGCTGGTTCCAGAGAGCAGGGGCCGCCACAGAGAAGGCTCTTCCCCTGGGGCCCGCCAAACGACATTGTTTGGTCGACGGGACCTGGAGAAGGCCAACTCTGTGGGACCTTATCGGCCGCTGGGATTCGTGCGTTAGAAGGCAGTTCCAGATGTATTCTGGCCCAATGCCATGTAGGGCTTTAAAGGTCATTACCAACACTTTGAATTGTGACCGGAAACCGATCGGCAGCCAGTGCAGGCCGCGGAGTGATGCAGAAACGTGGGCGAATCTAGGAAGCCCCACGATGGCTCTCGCGGCCGCATTCTGCACGATCTGAAATACTGCAGTCAGCTGCAGCTGAGGCTACCAGAAGATCAGAACCAAAAACTGCTGAAGAAAGAGTTCTGAAGGGTTTGAAGACAACTCTGCTCTGAAGGGTTTAAGACAGCTCTGAGAAGAAAGGAGTATTTTTAAAAAAATCAAAACCAGCAAACAGTTTGTGGTTTCATTTGCAACAGGCAGTGAGTAAGGGAGGATGCCACCTGTTCTAGGGAACCAAATGGCAATTGGCAAAGCAGATGTTCAGACACTGTATATCCTTACCCAGAAATGCACTGTGTGGTTTGATAATTTTAATGACTATATTTGCAAACTAAACTATTTTTTAAAAAAAGCAATTTGAATCTCCCAAAATACAAAAGAAGAATTACAAACACTTGATATTATTGTCACATCAGCTATCAAAATCCATTTTTTTCAGCACAGTATTTATTTCTTGGAGACATTTAACACCTAATTTATGTTAAAAAAAAAACCCTCTTCAATTATATGATTTCCCAGAGAATATAATCTGTTATACATCTATCAAGAGTGGTTAAAGAACCATGCCAGACTCCTGAAAATTGTGATCTCTAGTTCTGTCTTAGGCATGAAAATTGACTGGGTGGTTTTTTCACTGGTCTCTCTCTTTCTCTCCCAAACATACCTCATAGGGTTGTTGTTGTAGGAAAAATAGGAGGAGGAAGAAGAATTAGGCATGTTCACTGTTGAGTTGTTTATAAAAATAATAAAGGTGGGTTAAAAATAAATACTGTAAATATTTATTTTATTTATTTATTTATTGGATTTGTTTGCCGCCCCTCTCCGCAGACTCGGGGCGGCTAACAACAGCAATAAAACAGCATATAACAAAATCCAATACTAAAAACAGTTAAAAACCCATTATATAAAAACCAACCATACATACAGACATACCATGCATAAAATTGTAAAGGCCTAGAGGGAAAGAGGAGTATATCTCAGTGTATCTCAGTTCCCCCATGCCTGGCGGCAGAGGTGGGTTTTAAGTAGCTTTTGAAAGGCAAGGAGGGTGGGGGCAATTCTAATCTCTGGGGGGAGTTGGTTCCAGAGGGCCGGGGCCGCCACAGAGAAGGTGCTTCCCCTGGGTCCCGCCAAGCGGCATTGTTTGGTTGACAAGACCTGGAGAAGACCCACTCTGTGGGACCTAACTGGTCGCTGGGATTCGTGCAGCAGAAGGTGGTCTCTGAGGTAATCTGGTCCGGTGCCATGAAGGGCTTTATAGGTCATAACCAACACTTTGAATTGTGACCGGAAACTGATCAGCAACCAATGCAGACTGCGGAGTGTTGGTGTAACATGGGCATATTTGGGAAAGCCCATGATTGCTCTATATAAACATAAGATTTTGTTGTCAGTTGCGAAGTCGTGTTCAACTCATTGTGACCTGATGGACAATATTGCTCCAGGTATTGTATTCTCTACCATCCTCTGGGGTGCATTTAAGCTCACGCCTACTGCTGAAGTGACTCCCCCCAGCACCTCATTCTTTGCCGTCCCCTTCTTCCTTTACCCTCAATCTTTCCCAGCATTAGGCTCTACTCCAGTAACTCCTTCCTTCTCAATAGGTGGCCAAAGTATTTGAGTTTCATCTTCAGGATCTGGCCTTCTAAAGAGCAGTCATGGTTGATTTCCTCTGGGACTGACTGGTTAGATCACCCTGCAGTCCAAGGGACTCGCAGGAATCTTCTTCAGCACTATAGTTCAAAGGCCTCAATTCTTTGGTGCTCACCCTTCCTTTCACAGCCATACGTTGCAACTGGGGAAAACGCAGCCTTGACTATATGTACTTTTGTTGGCTGGGTGATATCTCAGTGTTTTAGTATGCTGTCTAGATTTGCCATAGCTTTCCTCCACAGGAGCAAGCGTCTTTTAATTTCTTGGCTGCAGTTCCCATCTGGGGTGATCTTGGAATCCAGAAAAATAAAATCTGTCACTGCCTCCATTTCTTCCCCATCTATTTGCCAGGAATTGAGAGGACCGGATACCATGATCTTAATTTTCTTAATGTTCAGTTTCAAGCTAACTTTCATACCACTGCAAATTGTTAATTAGTTTAAAACATCCTTCTTTTGCAAGGAAAGTATATTATTCAGCACTTTTTTCAATGTAAGAAAGTAGTTTCCTTAATGTGCCCCAGGAAGATGATTCAGCAACTAAATAGTATTTTGATTAAGTAAGCTTAACATTCTGTTCTAGGTTAATTAGTTTTGGATAGTAAAAAATATTTTATGAAGTAGAAACCTTGAAAAGCAAATATTAATTTAATTATTAAACATTAATCTTGATAAGTGAGCAATTTTTTAATAAATAGCATGCAATATTGCTATTCGGATAAAGTGTC
Organism: Erythrolamprus reginae; assembly: GCF_031021105.1. NCBI lineage: Eukaryota > Metazoa > Chordata > Lepidosauria > Squamata > Dipsadidae > Erythrolamprus > Erythrolamprus reginae. Next base: position 91,610,178 of record NC_091954.1, on the reverse strand, counting down.
ACCTTCATGTTATCTTTGTTCTCACAAATCATAATTCTGTACAATCCAGAAATGGATTGCGCAATGAAAGTTTAAAGGAAAAATTATTATCATGCACTTGACTGCATTCACACTAGTCCTTATCAGTGTTGCTTAATTAACTTACGTTCTAGGTCACATAATACACTGAATCTTAAACTAAGCAACTTAGCTGGCTCACATTCTGTGTCACAATCCCCACCCCACAATTAACACTAACTGTCATATAGATACCTAGGTCTTTAATTGTCCTGGTTCAATGCAGTACATGAACCTAGCCATTATGATTAAAAAAAAACCTCCACTAGTCTTGTAATTTTTCCTCTTGTTAATTTCTGTCCCTTGTCAAGAATTCTGACCATATATTTTTAAATATTTCAAAAGTTAAAATGGGCTGTGTCTTGGTAACTTCCCATCTCCACTCCCACTCCATCCCCTTGTCATGCCTGCCAGGACAGAAAAGGTAACACAAAAAATAAACCATAGAAACATAGAAACATAGAAGACTGACGGCAGAAAAAGACCTCATGGTCCATCTAGTCTGCCCTTATGCTATTTTTGTATTTTATCTTAAGATGGAACTATGTTTATCCCAGGCATGTTTAAATTCAGTTACTGTGGATTTACCAACCACGTCTGCTGGAAGTTTGTTCCAAGGGTCTACTACTCTTTCAGTAAAATAATATTTTCTCCTGTTGCTTTTGATCTTTCCCCCAACTAACTTCAGATTGTGTCCCCTTGTTCTTGTGTTCACTTTCCTATTAAAAACACTTCCCTTCTGAACCCTATTTAATCCTTTGACATATTTAAATGTTTCGATCATGTCCCCCCTTTTCCTTCTGTCCTCCAGACTATACAGATTGAGTTCATTAAGTCTTTCCTGATACGTTTTATGCTTAAGACCTTCCACCCTTCTTGTAGCCCGTCTTTGGACCCGTTCAATTTTGTCAATATCTTTTTGTAGGTGAGGTCTCCAGAACTGAACACAGTATTCCAAATGTGGTTTGCTACCTGTTCACACAGCTAAAGTTATTCATGCAAATCTAAAACTGCTCATTATGTTAGATAGGTGAGAGCAGGGGTGGGCTACTGCCTAGAAAGGGGGGGTGTAGTGGGGTAGCGGAACTGGAGCTCCACCCCGGAGCACCCAATTTGCACTGAAAGATGTTGAAAGAAAATGCACGGCCTCCTGCATAAGCCATGCCCAAAGTGTGATAGTAAACACTTTGGTAGCCCTTCACTGGGTGAGAGGACAAAAACTTCATTTGGGGCAGCTATATAACAGAATTTCTTGACCTTTGCACTAATCGCCTTTTTTTTTCCCATTGGTGATTGTAGCCTTTATCATCTGCTTATGATTTGACATTTCCTTATCCCTGACAATCATGTGCTGTCTGACTACTTGGCATGATGTAATTGATTAGAGCAGAGGCATCTGCAGGCAATTGAAGTCCTGTCCTTTTTTATACGTGATAATTTATAGGTTTTTTTTGTAGCTTACTTTTTTCATTACCCTCCCCATGCTCCTGAATCAGCCTTGTATACACCACTGAGATTACAGAAAACTAAATGTATTGCTTTCAATCTAAATGGATGGTGGGAAGAAAAGGCTGCAGTTGTCAATATAACTAATAACAACAGAGTTGGAAGGGACCTTAGAGGTCTTCTAATCCAATCCCCTCCTTAGGCAGGAAACCCTACACTACTTCAGACAAATGGTTCTCCAACCTCTTCTTAAAAACTTCCAGTGTTGGAGCATTCACAACTTCTGGAGGCAAGGTGTTCCACTGGTTAATTGTTCTAACTGTCAGGAAATTTTGCCTTAGCTCTAAGTTACTTCTTTCCTTATTTAGTTTCCACCCGTTGCTTCTTGTTCTACTTTCAGGTGTTTTAGAGAATAGGTTGACTCCTTCTTTGTGGCAACCCCTGAGATATTGGAACCCTGCTATCATGCCTCCCCTGGTTCTTTTTTTCATTAAACTACATTAAATTAAAAACATGTTTTTAGCCTGTCCACATACCATACTGCACTAGGATTGTCAACTGTTTATGCTCATCTTTTTTGCAACACAGTCAAGCAAGTGACCATTAGCCTAATTAATTTTGCACTGGGAATCCATTTCCATTATGCCTATACGAGGGTAAATTTGTCCCTTTTGTAGGACCTCTGACAAACTGTTGAAAACATAGATATTGTTCTGGGCCTTTCAAAGCTTTAATGAACACTGCCCCCTTCCAATTCAGCTACCTTACCTATTTGGTTCCAACATTATTTGCGTGAGTATATGCAATTAGGATTAGCACAATGATCTGCATAGTTACAGTACTTTAAGAGGTATTTTAATAAGCTAATCATATAAGCAGAGCAAAACTATAAGCTTTCTTCCCCTTCTCCATGAAATGATCTGCTGTCATTTCAGGACAAGAAGAGGCAAACCTTGACTTCCAGAGATTCAAAGACTGATTCTATATTAGAACCAACATGCCTATGCCATTAAGTCAGTATACCATCTTATAGATTCTCATTAATAAACAGAATACCACATTTTTAATCACTAGGTCCACTTGTTTGTTTGTTTGTTTGTTTATTTACATTTGTATGCCGCCCCTCTCCGCAGACTCGGGGCGGCTCACAACAAAGTGAAAAAAACAGTTTACAACAAATCTAAATTTCTACTAAAAACATTTAAAACACCCCATTTTCTAAATACACATACATACACACACATACCATTCATAAATTGTATATGCCCGGGGGAGATGTCTCAGTTCCCCCATGCCTGACGACACAGGTGGGTCTTAAGGAGCTTACGAAAGGCAAGGAGAGTAGGGGCAGTTCTAATCTCCAGGGGGAGTTGTTCCAGAGGGCCGGGGCCACCACAGAGAAGGCTCTTCCCCTGGGGCCCGCCAACCGACATTGTTTAGTTGACGGGACCCGGAGAAGGCCCACTCTGTGGGACCTAATCGGTCGCTCGGATTCATGCGGCAGCAGGCGGTCTCGGAGATATTCCCTTAACTTCCCTTAACATAGGCATTTTATAAAGATATTTCATGGGATGACCAAGATGGTTTGAGGGCACTCTATTATCCCTCCACAAGGCTCTGTATTTGCAGAGGTCTTTTAATTTTGGAAATGCTCTAATACAAAGCCTGCTGTTATACAGCTGCAAGTGATTCCATTATTTTGTCTGCTTTTAATCAAAGGAATAGAACTTCACAATTCTAATTTGAGATAAATACACTGCTCAAAAAAATAAAGGGAACACTAAAAGAACACATCCTAGAACTGAATGAATGAAATATTCTCATTTAATACTTTGTTCTGTACAAAGTTGAATGTGCTGACAACATGTGAAATTGATTGTCAATTAGTGTTGCTTCCTAAGTGGACAGTTTGATTTAATAGAAGTTTGATTATTTTTAATTTTTATTTATTTGTCCAATACACAATACATATTGAAGAGAATAGACATGTAGTAATATATATAAAGAAAAGGACAGAAGAAAAGATATAAAAATAGAGGAGAAGATATATGAAAGGAAGAAAAGATATATGAGATAAAGGAGAGACAATTGGACAGGGGACAAAAGGCAAACTGGTGCACTTATTACTTGGAGTTATATTGTGTTGTTTAAGAGTTCCCTTTATTTTTTTGAGCAGTATATATATTTCTTCAGTTGGCTTATCTGCAGTTACTTTCTACAGTTTCTACTGTGGTATTGTATTGTTTTATCTCTGACTTTCAAAAGCAGATTGTCATATGGAGTGGAAGTGTAAAACAGATGTACAACCCTGGCTTCTGCTCATTTGTCTGGGATATAGTATTTTCAGAAATTCCTTATTAATAGAGTAAAAGAAATGAAGACATTCTATTTATCTTACCTGATTTTATACAGTCCGAAGTTTTACAAATACCATCTGGAAAAAGAAAAAGGATGGGTGAGGATGTTATTTTTTTTTCATAGCACATTAACGTCATTGTACTTAAAATTTTGAAACTCATCCCTAATGGATATAAACTAAATGTGTCTATTTATATAATGCAGACATCTGCTTCTTCAAGACACTTGGGTTTGTCTTAGTACTAGGTCACTATTCTGACAGCAAAGAATTAAAATAGAACCTTCACCAATATAAAATAAGTACTGTATACCGAAATCAGGACAGGATAAAGTGAAGCTCTCATTATGCATGAATGCAAAGGGAAAGTATTGTTTGAAAGGGAAAAGACTTTTTCATCATGTTTATGCCTGAATTGGGAAAGGAAGCATGCTAGATGAAAAACTTAAAAATGTATGGAATAAGGGAGGACAAAATGAGGACAAACAATTATTGAGTTGAAAACAAAGCTCCTTTTGATTGTTCATCAGATTTGAGGTCAGAAAGTAAGATGAACAATTAAAGCCTTTCAAGGAGAAGTGGTGTACAAATGTTTTAAATCAATGATGAATTACTGTATTTTTCAGAATATAAGATTTATTTATTTTATTTATTTATTAGATTTGTATGCCGCCCCTCTCCGAAGACTCGGAGATGCACCGGGGTATAAGGCACACCTTAATTTTGGGCAGTGAAGGGCCACAAAAAATTTTACTACCACACTGTGGGTGTGGCTTATTTTGTGGGAGGGCTTGATGGCCATGTGACTGGGTGGGAGTGGCTTGATGGCCATGTGACCAGGTGGGAGTGGCTTGATGATCATGTGACCAGGGGTGGCTTAAAGGTCATGTGACTGGCTTAAAAGTGGCCAACGTGACATCATTCATGTCAAGAGTCTGGTTTAGGGCAATCATGCTAGCTCAGAAATTCTGGGAGTTGAAGTCCACATGTCATAGAAGAGCCAACTTTGCCTACCCCTGGTTAAGGGTAGCTGACCTCTCTTCACCTCAAAGAGATACAAGATATTTACTATTACTGAACATTCAAAATATACTATTTAATCCTATATGTATATATGCTATATGTGTAGTTACATATTATACACAGGCACTAAAAATATACATTATCTACTATATGTACACACACATATTCACACATATGCACAGCTCTTCTAAAATTATACACATTCAACCTCATTTACTGCAATAGGAAAAACATACCAGAGTCCACATTCTGCCACACATTTAACCATAACCTCTGTACATTAGAACATTACACATGCCTTCAGATGCACATCCCTAGCTTGGACATCACTGTTAGACCTAGGTAATGTCATGGATTGAGTAAAATTTGGTGAATCTCACTCTTGTTAAGCAAGAGCAAGAATGCTCTTGCTTAGCAACCAAATTTGGGGTTCAATTGTGGTCATAAGTTTCTTTCTTTTTTTCTTTTCTCCCTCCCTCTTTCTTTCTTTCTTTCTTTCTCTCTCTTCCTTCCTTTCCTCCCCTTTTCTTTCGGTTTCTCTGTTCCATTCCTTTCCTCCTTTCCTTTCCTTCCATTTCCTTCCTTCCTTTCTCCTCTCCTCTTCTTTCCTTTCCTTTCTTTTCCCCTGTTCCATTCCTTTCCTCTTTTCCTCCTCCTTTCCTTTCTCGTCCCCCTTTTTTCTTTCCTTTCTTTTCTCTTGTTCCATTCATTTCCTTCCATTTCCTCCCCTCCCTTCCCTTCCCTCAGTTCCATTTTTACTGCCCCCCATTGCGCCCCCCCCTGTGAGGAAAACAAGGAAAAAACAAATCTGCCTCTGTCTCCCAGCAATTTGCCTCCCAGTAACCAGCAAACAGCACAGATGATATATACTGTTTGCTGTATATTTCTGTCCATGTGTGCCTGACCTATAGAATGTACATTATGACAGTATATTAATGCCACAAAGTTTTCTTAAATGTAGTCACACTCATTCCTCCTAATTATTTAAATGGATCTACTCCCAACATGACTAAGTCAGGGTTTAACTCAGCTGCCTTATCTTAATATTAAACAGGACACTGCTACATTTCAGATTATAATTGTACAGATTTTGTTAAAATTGATGTAGCTTTCTGGGAGGATAGTTACTCTCTGCTATTTAAAAGAAGATACAATAGCACTTGGCCTCTTCAAATAAAGCATTTATTTTTAAAAAGCTTCTTCTTACACTTAATACCAAAAAAGCCTAAAGAACTGATAATTGACTTCAGGAGGGAGAAAGACAAACATTTACCATTACACATAAATGGCAGGGAGGTGGAGAGGGTTAGTAGTTTCAAACTTCTGGGTACTTATATTTCAGAGGACCTCTCATGGACTGTGAATGTCAACATGCTTGTGCAGAAGGCACAAAAGAGGCTGTACTTTCTGAGAGTACCCAGGAAGATAAATCTATCTCAGCATCTACTACTGCCCTACTGTCACAGCCCCTTTGAGAGTGTCCTGACATACGGCATTCTTGCATGATATGGAAGCAGCTCTGTAGCAGATAAAAAATCTCTACAGAGAATTATTAAAACTGCCCAGAATATCATTGGGCTCCAGCTACCAGCCCTGGGTGATATCTTTTGCATCTCACTGTTCTAGGAAGGTGCATAACATTCTCAGAGGCTCTTCTCATCCTGTTTACAATCTTTTTGAACTGTTGCCTTCTGGCAGAAGATATAGAACAATTAAAACTTGGATCGCGTGTTTTCTGAAGTTTTTATCCCAGAGCTATACTCGCACTTAACAATGAACTAAAGTTTTTAATCACCATCAGTGAGCTGTTGGACAATATTACTTGGTCTGTTGTCTAGATGTTTGGGTGGTTCAGGGTGGGGAATTTGTGATGGGTGGAGCATGTTTTTTGGATTGTTATGTATGTTGGGACTGGTCTTTGGGCATCATGTGAATGGGTATACTGTATATACAATGCAAATAAAGTATTTATTTATTTATTTATTTTGTTGAGTTGTCAAGAACAATAATAAAGCAGTCTTTAAAAAAATAAGTCTAATAATTTGAACATTCTGCAGGCATTTATTGATTTACCTCCTTGCAGCAAACAACAAACAGCCAGTTTCAGCACAATCTGATTAGCACAAGAAAATAAAATTCTGCCTTTGCCTCTTCCTTCCAACAATTTGCCTCCTTGCAGCTTTAATTTCACATTCATTTTAGCATGTGAGCTTGCCTGCAGCTTCAATCAAACAGCTGGTGGTCGGGAGGCTGATAAGCAGTTGCTTGTGCTGATCAGGCTCTGAGCTGTTTGCTGCAAGGAGGTAAATTGCTGGGAGGCCGAGGGTGGAAGTGGCTGGGTGGGGCTACATTTGGTGTATAAGACGCACCCAAGTTTTCATTCTCTTTTGGGGGGATAAGAAGGTGCATCTTATACTTCGAAAAATATGGCAATGAGGATAACACTATTTTTGGAAAAGCCAAGTGAGATGATTTCATTCATTATGGTCTTCCCTTCTTACTACTTCCCACTGAGAATCGTTGTGGTTGTAAATTTTAACATTTTGGATTGGGGTCCCTCATGTAGCAAGATTATTTCAAATATGGATTATTATACCTCTCTGAGACAAGAAAGGCACCCAGAATAGGCTTGTTTGGAGTGTGGGTGAAAGTATGTAGTTGCTGATGGCTTGAGGTCTGTTTAGGGAATGAAAATCCCATTGATCTATCTACAGAAAGAGCTTTGGGATACTTAGGATGCAGCTGCTAAATCTGGGCTGAAAACGATTCAGCTGGCCAATTGATAGAAACTTGCTGATGTCTTTCTGACCTCTAATGGTCATCTGGATTTTTTTCAGCCCACACAGGTAGGCTTAATTTAAAGACCAGTAAGCTGGAACTGCTGATATTTGTTTCTATGTTCCTGTGTTCAGATGACAAGGAAGAAACATTTGATCTCTCTGAGCTATGGTAGCAGAAGCAATTTATATGAAAAGGGAACTGAAAATTTCTTAGGTGAACATCCTTTTCATAATGTAACTATTTTTTTTTTTAAAGTAAGACTCAATCTCTTTTCTGCCACCCACCCTATACTTAAATGTAATGCATATTCTTAAACACCACATTTTGGGACCTAAAGATAATCTAATTTTTGCTAGAGGATAGAAAGAAGAAAGAGTTAGGATGCTAAAATAGATATGATGATATGTCTTCTAAACAGTTTTTGAAGCTGCAGAAAGGAAATATTTTTGTCATAGTGAAAAGGAAATGAACAAAATTTGAATGAAGTGTGTTAAGCATGCATGTGGGTGGGGGATTTCTTTTTAAAGAAATAATATTGTATTGAATTTGAATATAAATAATTGCCGCAAATATTCCTTACTAGTCAGTGCTAAAATGACCTATCACATTTTTTTATTACAAAAATTTCAGGAAATGTGAATTTGAGTGTGATATATTCACTAAATAACCTTATTCACTATGTTACATTGACTGTCTAGAGCAGTGTTTTTCAACCAGTGTGCCGTGAGACATGGTCAGGTGTGCCGCGAAGCTCAGAGAGAGAAAGAAAGCAAGAGAGAAAGAAAGCAAGAGAGAGAGAGAAAGAAAGAAAGAGAGAGAAAGAGCAAGAGAGAGAAAGAGAACAAGAGAGAGAGAGAAAGCGAGAGAGAGAGAGAGAACAAGAGAAAGAAAGCAAGAGAGAGAGAAAGAAAAAGAAAGCAATAGAGAGAAAGAGGGGGGGAAGGAGAGAGAGAGAAAGACATAGAGGGAGGTAGGGAGGGAGAGAGAAAGAGCAAAAAAGAGAGGAAGGAAGGAAGAGAAAGAAAGAGGGATGGAGAGAGGAAGAAGGAAGGGAGAAAGAGGGAGGGAGAGAGAAATAGAGCGAAAGGGAGGAAGAGAGAGAGAGAATTTTATCGTCCAAACTTTTTTTTAGCCCCCACCCTCCCCCCGCTCAATGTGCCCCAGGGTTTCGTAAATGTAAAAAATGTGCCGCGGCTCAAAAAAGGTTGAAAATCACTGGTCTAGAGGATGATGGAATTCTACCTAATTGCCTTCAGATAAAGATCTATCAATCAGTATGTTTTATTATTAAAAATGACAACATAGATTTGAAGATATAAATATTAAAAGGAGATACTTATTTTATATACTGAAATTGCTCATTTATTCATCTCCTGTTTTTTTTCTCCAAGAATTCAAATATATCTACAGAGAATTTATTTTCATTTATTCACACAACAGAAATCTTTTCATGTAGCTTGGGCTAAGAAAGAATGATCATTTCAAAGTCACTCACTAAGTTTTTATACCTATAATTGGACCTGATCGTGAGTGTTCTAGGTTCTAGTTCTATCCTTTTTTAGCCATTAAATCATATGACATCACAACAGAATATGAACTATTTTCTAGTTTAGTTGTTAAAATTTCAACAGTTCTACAGATCAATCATTCTAATCAAATTGTATTGGTATCTGTTTCTAGGAAATCTGTTTCTAGGAAATTATATTCACTGACATTTTCTCTCCTCACTTATAATATTATGTTTTCAGTTTTTGTTACTGAGTCCATGGAGAGGGGAGGCATACATCCAATTAACAACAGCAGCAACAACAACAGCAGCAGCAGCAGCAGCAGCAGCAGCAACAACAACAATAATAATTTTAAGTTTAGACTCCTACTTACCAACAACAACAATAATAATTTTAAGTTTAGACTCCTACTTACCATCATAAGTTGCATACAGAATGATCATAGTGATGGCCACTATAGCAAGAAGCAGCACTACAGCAGCAAGTCCAATTTCCAGTGGACTCCAGCCCAGTTTTTTCTTTGGTTTGGGGGAATTCATTTCAGTTATATCCATCTGACTTTCTGACTTAGCCATAACCTAGAGTCTGGCAAGAAAAAGAAGACAAAACCCAGTGACTGAAACGGTAGAAGAATGGAAATCTTTAGTTTCTCTTAGTCACTTTTTTCCAATGAGGAAGAGAAAATGCTGGGTTTTTTTAAAGAACCAGTCAACTTAGTAAGTTGAGGTATTTTTTGCTACTTACAACGCACAGATGCTCTTATACAAATAGAGAGTAAGGCTAAAAAGGGATTAAAAACAAATGGCAGTTTGCTTTTATTTCCCTTCATATCTTTTTTTATTGTAGTCGAGTGGTACTAGAGTTCACAAGTAAGTGAAATGCAGCTCTGTTTGAATAAAAATTAACTTAACCTTTCAATCTTTGATCCTGTGCCAATGAACAAAAGTGTTTCATTTTACCTCATTTTGCTAGCAATTTTCAAATCCTTCTAGCAACTAATACAAGAGTTTTTAATTGACTTTTTATATGTAATCTTTATTAATGATTATTTAAAAATAAATGAAAGTGATACAAAATAATATAACATAATAAAAAAGAAAATAAAAAGAAATAAAAGAGAAAGCAAAAAAGAAAGAAAGAAAGAAAGAAAGGGAAAAGGAAAAGAAAGAACAAAGAAATATATATTGATCTGCTTTACAGCAGTTATAGTTATACAGTGATACCTCATCTTACAAACGCCTCGTCATACAAACTTTTCGAGATACAAACCCGGGGTTTAAGATTTTTTTGCCTCTTCTTACAAACTATTTTCACCTTACAAACCCACTTACGCCGCTGGGATGCCCCGCCTCCGGACTTCCATTGTAAGCGAAGCACCTGTTTTTGCACTGCTGGGATTCCCCTGAGGCGCCCCTCCATGGGAAACCCCACCTCCGGACTTCCGTGTTTTTGTGATGCTGCAGGGGAATCCCAGCAGCGCAAAAACGGGTGCTTCGCTGTCGAGAGGAGCCTCAGTGAAATCGGAGCATTGCAAAAACACAGAGGTCCGGAGGTGGGGTTTCGAGGACTTTGATGTTTTTGCAATGCTGCGATTTCACTGATGCTCCCTTCGATGGGAAACCCCACCTCTGGACATCCGTTGCCAGCGAAGTGCTCATTTTTGCAATGCTGGGATTCTCCTGCTGGGATTCCCCTGCAGCATCGCAAAAACACAGAAATCCAGAGGTGGGGTTTCCCATGGAGGGGAGCCTCATGGGAATCCCAGCAGTGCAAAAACGGGTGCTTCGGCTGGCAAAAGGGGTGAATTTTGGGCTTGCACGCATTAATCGATTTTCCATTGATTCCTATGGGAAACATTGTTTCATCTTACAAACTTTTCACCTTAAGAACTTGTCCTGGAACCAATTAAGTTTGTATAACAAGGTATAACTGTAATTATACATTTATAAATGTACCTTTTACTCTATGGTTACTATATAATCTAATCATCAAAATCATATATTATGAATTCATTTTTTTCTGTGAAAAATCTACAGTATAATAGATTTTCAATCAGCATGTAGATATTATTTTTTCTCTGATAAATATATATTTTAACCATTTTTAGGGTAGGAGTTGAAACAGTTTATGTCCAGGATGTGAGGTGTCTGTAAATATTTTCACAGTCCTCTTTTTTCACTAGAGCAGTATACAGGTTTAATGGAAGACAGGTTGGTAGCAATTGTTTTTTTGTCCAGCAATGTTATATCTTTTTTCTTCCAAATAGGATGTCCAGAAAAATAATCAGAATTTCACTTTTGGATAGGCTATAGATTGATATAAAGGCATTAGAAGGTTGGCTGTCAAATTTTCCATCACTTTCTTAGCATGGATTCTTATTCTGGTCAGCTGCCACAAATGAAATCAACATCTTCACTGAGCTGTACAGCTTCAAATCTATATCTTATACTCAAGGGAGTTCCCCCTTTTCCCTCTTTTCTCGGATGTTAAAATAAAGTCTACTTCCAATTGAGCTCAACTTCTAGCAAGTTCAGGAATGTCTCTATGATATTTTCTTTTCAGCAATATGGAAATAGGATACCACTGCATTCTTTCAGTATTTTTTGTTAATTTGTTTTACTTTCAATTTAACCTACAGCTCCGATATTCCTTTGAGGTCTCCCATCCAAATATTATAGACATTCTGGATTAATAGACTTGGAAGGGTCATTTAGTCCAACCCCCTACTCAGGCACGAGACCCTACACCATTTCTGACAAATGGTAGTCCAATCTCTTCTTGAAACTCTCAAGTGATGAAGCTCCCATGACTTTCGAAGGCGAGCTGTTCCATTTGTTGATTTTCTCACTGTCAGAAATGAACCTATAAACTCCTTATTTCTAGGTTGAATCTCTCCTTGATCAATTTCCACCCATTATTCCTTGCCTGGCCTTCAGGTGCTCTACAAAATAGCTTGACCCCCTCCTTTGTGCCAGTCCCTCAAATATTGGAACAATGCTATCATGTCTCCCCTGGTCCTTCTCTCCCTATTTCTTTTGCTACCATATATCATTCTATATACTTTGATAATATCTCTGCTTCACCTCATCATTTTTGTTCCAAAAACTTTCAAAAATTCTAGCTTTTACTTGCAAGGATGATGCTTGGGGCGTCAACAATTTTGCTTACACTCTTCTGTGGAATAGAATAGAATAGAATAGAATAGAACAAATTCCTTGTGTGTCCAATCACACGTAACCTGTTCTGTTCTGTTCTATTCAGAGATATTATCAACAATATATGGCACAGAAAGTAATAGGAAGAGGTTTTCCCTCTGTTTCAGAATACTAGAGGTAAGAATCATCTAATGAAACTCACCAGAAGAAGATTTGGAACAGAGAACAGAAAGCATTTTTTAAAAATAAAGTGCAGGATTAACCTGTCAAAATTATTATCAGGTGACAATGGTGGTGACCATCAACTTGGATGGCATTAAAGGAGGATTGGATAAATTCATAAAGGACATATTGAAATTGAAAGGCTATCTTGAAGAATTAAAGTTTTCCCCAGGTAGGAGAAACAGCCTTCCAAATATCATTTGCAGGGTTATAGCTGGACGAAAAGGAATTTTCCCTACATTCCCTTTGCAAGTTATCAAGAACATTTGGATGAGCACTTAAGGCTAACATGAGTGTTATCCATCAGGGCTATACATATGTTTTTATGACACTCCCTCAAAACAGACTTAATCAAAAGTAAATAAAGGTCTGTGTTGAAAATGGCTAAGGAAGGATAGTTTTAGGATAGTGATGGTAAACCTATGGCATGTGTCTCAAAAGTGACACATCATGATAATTTGGATGATATGCCGGTATTCACCAACACCCAAGAACAAAAGCATATCCCATTCTCATGCAATATTGCACCCAGCTACCCTTTTCAGGGTGACCCATTCTCTTCTTAATGCGGAGGGAGCGGATTGTTGAGCCATTGTGTGGGATGAGTTTGATCTTTTGACAACTGATGACATGGACAAGATCATAGGAGCAATGAGCCCCTCCACTTGTTTACTGGACCTGTATCCCTCCTGGCTGGTTTCGGCCAATAGGGAGGTGACACGAGACTGGTTCCAGGCTTTGATCAATGCCTCCTTGAGTGAGGAGTCTTTCCTGAAATCATTAAAGGAAGGGTTGGTGAGGCTGCTCCTCAAAAAAATCTTCCCTGGATCCAGCTGACCTTAAAAAGTATCATCCAGTCTCCAATCTACCCTTTATGGGAAAGGTTGTTGAGAAAGTGGTGGTGCTCCAGCTCCTGATTATCTAGACCCTTATCAGTTGGGTTTCAGGCCTGGCTATAGCACAGAAATTGCTTTGGTCATACTGATGGATGACCTCTGGAAGGCCCAGGATAGGAGTTATCCCTCTGTCCTGGTACTCCTTGACCTCTTTGCACCTGTTCACCTGGTGCACCAGTTGCAACCCTGTTTGGATCAGGTCAGGAGTCTCTTTTCATGGTCACTATGCCCTTATCACCTCACAGCTTGATTATAGTAACAGACTCTACCCTTGAAAATCATTCCGATACTACAATTGATCCAGAAAGCAGCCATGCAAACTTTTGTGAGTGCACCGAGGTATAACCACATCACATCAACACTCCGTGAGCTATACTGGCTCCCAATCAGTCTCTGGATGCAATTCAAAATGTTGGTTATCACCTACAAAGCCCTTCATGGCTTAGGACCAGTCTATCTCCAGGACTGCCTCTTGCCACACAGCTCCCAGCGACCAATAACGGCCCACAGGGTTGGCATTCTCCTGGTCCCACCAGCTAGACAGTGATAGTTGGGGGGGGGGCTTCTCTGTGGTGGTGCCAGCTCTCTTGGAACCAGCTGCCCACTGAGGTCTGTACTGCTCCCACCCTGCTGGCTGTCTACAAGGCCATGAAGACCTGGCTTTGCTGGCAGGCCTGGGGCAGTTGATCAATTTGATTCAGCTACTAAAGGATATGAATAATTTTTAGATTCTTTTTTATACTGTTTTTTGCATGGTAAAATGATTGGGTGATTGACATGGGAAGTGTACACAATTATTTCTCCTTTGTTTGGAGGGGAAGAGACATATCACATTTTGACATGCTGAGCCCAAAAGGTTTCCCGCCATTGACCCAGATGATCTATTCTATGACTCAGAATAATGAATTGTGTAATCATGATGGCATGTTGTCAGTTTTCTACCTTATGGCTCCTTAAAATTAAATGACTCCTTAAAATTTATATTCTTCCCTTCCAATAATATTTTCTTGAAATTTGGAATAAAACTAACCAAGGTACCATGAAACCTATCAGAGATGGGTGGCATAGCAGTTAAAGTTGCAGACTGCAACCTTGATTTTGGACTATACTAGAAGACTTTGGGATTACCTATCCAACTATCAGAACTTCTTGGGATTCCTGTTATTTGACCAGCCCTTGCGTGGTAGATACAAATTGGGCACTGCTCTCCCAAAAGCAAGAACTAAAAGTAATGGTGAAAATTACAGAAAGATTTCAGCTACTGATTGGGGAAAATTGATGGTAATCTTCAAGAAATTTCTGATTGCAGTATTTCCTAATTTCACATCTCTTTTTAAGGATTTGAACTGCCACTGATAAGCCTGGAAAGAAATCATGAGGCCATGCAGACTGTAGAGCTTTGCAAGCAGATCTCCAAATGCAAAAACGTGCAATCTACATATGAATTTATAGTTCCTGCTATTATGCTTTGGAGCTTTATTTGCATACTACCAAATGCAAAATATAGTCAGATAAGTGTTTCTTCATCGCTGCCATGCTCTAACAAACTGTACCCCATTGTTTTTAGAGGTTTTAATACTATTTGTATGTTTTAATTTTGGTTGTGAGCCGCCTAGAGTCCCTAGGGCAGTGATGGTGAACCTATGGCAGGGGTGTCACAGGTGGCACTCGGAGCCATATCTGCTGGCACATGAGCCATTGCCCTAACTCAGCTCTGATGTGTATGTATGTGCCAGGCAGCTAATTTTTGGGTTACACAGAGACTCTGGGACGGTGTTTTTGGCTTTCAGGGAGCCTCTGGGGGGTGGGGTGAGGGCAAATTTACCCTCCCCCAGCGTCAGGGAAGCCTTTGGAGCTTGGGGAGGGCGAAACACGAGCCTACTGGGCCCGCCAGAGGGTTTTTCAGCCTCCAGAGGGTTTCCAGGGTGGTGGTGGTAAAGAAGCTGTTTTTGACTCTCCAGGTATTAAATTAAGGGTGTGGGCACTCGCGCATTCACAATAGTGCACGTGCATGGTCTTTCGGCACCCGAGGGAAAAAAGGTTTGTCATCACTGCCCTAGAGAGATGGCTGGCATACAAATTGAATGAATGAATGAATGAATGAATGAATAAATACTTATTAGATGATCCCGCTGCTATTGAATCTTTACAGAGCTTAATTCTGCGGTTGCTCATGCAGACAGAACACACATTTTTAAATGCTTAAGAATCATTTTCCTATGCAATGAAAATAACTGTAATCTGTAATACTGTAATCATGTTGGCTACTTTTCCATCAGATTCACAATCACTAGAATATTCCGTGCTATACATACCTATGCATGGTCAAAGCACTGGTGAGATCCAATTTTTTTTCCTACTGGTTCTGTGGCCATGGCTTGATGGCCATGGTGTAGCTTGGTGGGCATGGCTTGGTAAGTGTAGCAGGGGAAGGATACTGCAAAATCTCCATTCCCACCCCACTCTGGAGCCAGTCAGAGGTGGTATTTACTCAAACTACTCAAAATTTCCTCTACCAGTTCTCCAGAACCTGTTAGAGGAATTGCTGGATTTCACCCCTGGGTCAAATCATGACAAATAAGAGAATGAAAGATGCTTGATTTCATATGGGGAAAATGGAAATCCAAAACTCAACATTCCAACACTCACAGTTAAATGTTGTACAATTTGAACTTTCTTAACACACCTGGAATGTTATGAAAGGAGTAAATTATACACCCCCCCATTGTATATATATTTAAAAATGAGTCTGTAATTCTGTTTGATCTCAGTGGGGATGTGAAATGGTTAGCTTGAATTTTTTTATTTTGCAATCTTATTTATTGTTATGTTACTATGTTAATTGAGTTTGGACAAGTGTAAGTTATCAGACCTTTAAAAGATATTATATAGCTGAAACTGATCCAGGGATTACTCTTCAAAATTATAGTGAGATTGAAGCAAACCCTGTATTAAAGAAGATTAAAATATTTAGGACATTTTGGATCAGGAAAGAAGCGAATAAACACATGACATAGATAATATATAAAATTATGTGTGGTAAGGATGAATGAGATAGAGGAAAAAAATTATTCCTCTATGGTAGCCTTCAGACTACATTAGACTAACAACTTCCTGTTTTAATTCACAAAGAAACTAATTATGTAGTTATTTCCCTCAAATTCCTTTTTAAAAATTATTTAATGCTGTTCTTTTCCACTTTTTTTTTTACTGAAAAATATGAATATAAATCTGAAAAATAGATTTATGTATCTACTTTTATTTGAGCTGATTGTATATGATAGAATATTGAGTGCATTTACAAATAGGACTTGAAATATAAGACAAAATATTGTAAAGTAAAAGAACTACTGCAGAAAAAAATGAATGGGAAATTGTCATAAGAAAGAGGGTATGAAAATTGCTTAGAAGAGTGTGAAAAGCCAAAGAGTTAGGGTGCCCAGAAGTAAGTACATGTAATTGCACTAGTGGGAAATGTGAAAACAGGATGCTTAGTGTAATAATACAGTGAAAGTCTTTGGATACATTGGGAAACATGATTGCTGCAGAAATTGAGAACAACAGAATAATATTAATCCATGGTAGCGTATTACAGGCTAACTCTGCTCCCAGCTAGACATTCTATCCTAGCCAACTCAAGGTTCATTCAGCCTTCCATCCTTCCTTGGTTGGTACATAAGAACATAAGAAGAGTCATGAGGAATCGGGCCAAAGTCCATCAAGTCCAGCATTCTGTGTCATACAGTGGCCCACTAATTGTACATGGGGATCTTGAGCAGAAAGAGATTTATTCCTTTTCCTTCAATCGCAACAAATGGTACCCAAGGGAATCCTGCTTCCTCAACCAACATAGAGGCGGCACTTGGACATCCGTTTCAATAACCATTGATGCACTTGGCATGGTAAAATGAGGACACTATGCTGACATGGTCGTTCACAAAAGTACACCCCAACCTTTTGGACACCAGGCACTAGTTCCATGGAGACAGTTTTTCCCATGGATTGGATGGGGCATGGTTTTGTGTGCTGCCTGCATCACTTGGGTGGAGCTTTGTTTGATTGGGCAGACTGGTTTCTGGTACACTATAGATGGCACTTGTCCACAGACCGAAGTTTGGGAACCCCCGCTGTAATGCACTGTAGAGTGTTTTAAAAGTCTAAATGCTATTGCTATATTATATAACACATTACTTCTACAAAAAGGATAATATAATGCATGTTTCTATAAAAAGGATACTTTCAAACCATGTAGTCAAGAAGAAGAAGAAGAAGGAACAATTAAAAGAAACAGAGAAAATTGAGGGTGGTTTTAATGGATTTTTTAAAAATTGTTTTGAAAGTGGGAGGAAAGAACCAAGCAATAATTAAAAATAATGAAATGATGTGGGATGAAACTGAAATAATGGAATGCTGGAAAGAATGCTGCAGTTATTTGCATGGGAACGACAGGATGCATTGAAAAGCAGAATTGAAATGAATGCTGTCTATCAGATTTAAATTATGGAATGTTTTGGTGGCTATGAAATTGAAGGTTGGTTGATGATTATGATAAGAATATATTATGGATGTAAAATACGTATGAGAATAAATTCAAACTTAGTGGTTGAACACTGAGTAAAACTAGAATTTATGGTGTGTAGTTTATTCAATGCAAATGGTGATTTAATGCATCATAAAGTGTGTTTATGATGTCATTTCATGTGCTCATTGGAGATATATGAAGCACTGTGTGGGTATGGTAAAAAAGATAGTTTGCAAGAAGAGAAAGTTATGGTAAGATATAGTGAATGGTATTGGTATTTATTGGATCTTTTCCCTTCATCTCATTTCTTACTTTCTTTGGTTTACTAATTCTTACTCCTTTTCACATTACATTGATTACTCCAAATGAGAATATTCACTCAAACATGGCCAAAATGTATTCATATTCCAAAAATTCTTCTAAATTTTATAGGGGATTAGACAAATTTATTGCTATCAATGGCTAATAATGTGTCTATCCATCAGTTATTCTCTACTATCTGAAGCCATAAGCCTATAAACAGCCGTAACCGGGCCAAAAATATATATGGCAGGACAGGGATGATGTATTGTTTGTTGGCTGCATCTGACTGACCCTCAAAAGAAACAGGATACTGAATCATATAGGTCTTTGGTTTTTTCTTAAGTTTTTATTATTAGCTCTGCAATAATATTTAAATGTTGATTTGCTTTCTTTTAAAAGGTGGGCGCTTTAATAAAGCATAAGCTAATGATAATGGTGGTGATAGAATCAGTGTATTGCTTTGATCTATGATCGATATACAGTGCAGCTAATAAATTACAAACAATAACAGAAAATAAAAAGGTAATAATAAAAGTTGTAATAGAATAAATACTAAAATCAACAAAAAAGAATTAGTGCTGTACTGTTTTGTCTTTTGGGCGTGCCCTCTAAGAGGTTATTCCTGGGTTTCATTCTGCTCTTGTGATATTGCTGGTGTTTTTTTAAAATTAATGTACTGAAGTGCTTGCACTTAGAAACTCTATTAAGAAAACCCAATAAATGGAAAACAAGTTCTCCTAGTTCAGGCTAATATTATACAACATTCTATTTTTCCTTAGTAGCCAATCAGGTGATCATAAACAGGACATAAAATTTTTTGGTGATGTTGTTCATTAGCAACATGAGAAACTTGGGCCAGATTCACATTTTGTGTCAAGCCATAACATGGTTTGTTTGGTGAATTAAGAATAAGTGACAAGTTGGAAATATATATATTCTTATGTTAGCAAATAAGAAAAAAATGGATTTAATATGGTATGTAAAGTTTGTATATAATTATAGAGAGATAAAGAATTGTATCTATAACTTGACGGAAATATTTAAACTGGAATGTTATGTCATGTCCAATGTTTTCCTTTTTAAATTTTATTATAAATAAAAAACTTAAGAAAGAAAGCAAGCACTAAAGATAATTTGTAATTGTTGTAACAATGCAAATAATGCTCCAGATGTAACTATTACAATGAAAATGCCACCTTTTTTGCTTTCTTTGCTGAATTATATGAAATAATGAAAACCCAAAATAAATACAAGTTTTGAAACAGAACTGGGGAGACACAATGAAAGGCCTTGTTTCATTGTGGTACTTGCTGGGTGACTTTGGGCTAATTTTTTCCTGTCAGCTCGACCTTATTTCAATTATTTGTTGAGAGAATAAATGGAGGAATGGCTTCCCACATGCTACCTTGAGCTCTTTGAAGGAAAGGTAGGATGTAAATACAGAACTAAAGCAAGCAAAATAACTAACTAACAAATGTATTCTTTATTTTCAAGTCAGCAAGATTAACATTTCTGCCGCATAAAATTCTATTTTCCTTCCCAAGATCAGAGGAAACGTCCCTTAATTTAATAAACAAGTTAAATTTTTTGGCCTGATTTAAAGGTACCCACTTTAAGGTATCTAAATTAATATTCTTACTACAAACATATAGAGGAATACTTTCAGAAATAATCTTACCCGTCCTGCTCACATAAGTAAATTGCTAATATGAAAAGAATCTTCAAATGTAGTATGTCCATTGTTCAAGATTAGAAAATGATTCAATTTCTTAATATGGTAAAATGCTTTACTACTTCCTAAACTACAATTTATTAGCACATCAAGAATGATTCCCCTTGACATGCAAATGTGCTTTATGAAGTCAGCACAACTTTCCCAAAGGAGTCAGCCTTTATATTGCTGCCTGAATATTTCTATTATTTAAAGAAAACCTATTACCTCTTTTTATCAAAGAAAACTAACGAAGTCTGCAGTACTGACTTAGGGTATGTCCTAGTATATCACTTTGTAAGCTCTTTGCATGTACTACAAAGTCCTGCAAATTAAAGTACAGGAGCCAGTATTCTGGTAAAATTGTTCCTTTCTATTTCTCCTAATATCTTTGCCCTTTGCCCTCTGAAACCATAGAGAAACAAACACTTGTGATTTTGTCACTTGTGGTTTTGTCAGATTGAGAAATTGGGACGCAGCAATGGGAATAGACATTTCCTTTTTCATTTCTAATTTTGTGGCTTCTTCACATTGCTCTTAGAATACTGTGTAATTTAAGCAACAAAGTTGCCAGAATAATGGTATTTTATTTGTTTGTTTGATAATTAAATTTAGCAATACTAGGATGGTACTTAACACTTATCTCGCCAAAAGTGACTTTAGGCAGCTGGCAATCATTCAACTAAAAATTACCATTTTAACTCATGTAGGAATAAAAGATCAATAGGAATGATCACACCAAAACAAATGCAAGTGGTTGAGTGATTCCAAATATCACAATAATTACTTATTCCCAAATACTAACTTTCAACCTCATAATAAACCATGAGAAGAATATTTAGGGCACATTTCCTTCTCTAAACAGTGACTGAGCTTATCCAGCAGAAGATGCATCTGTCTTAGAAATGTTATAGTGAATACACGGAGTCTAGCATCAGGTATGGCTGATAAGAACCAATTGAAACATTATTTAATTAGGATATCCTGCCTGTCTCCATTATTCAGTGAGAAGAAAGAGCCTTTTGTACAACGGAATTGGGTAAGCTTTGTGCACTTTACAGCAGATTACACATTTTTGAAGGGCAAAACAGCATCAGCAACAGAAAAGAATAAGATGTTCAAAAATTGCAACTTCAACGGTGCTAGTTTTCTAGGAAGATGTCATCTGAATACTTGTGGAGGGCAAGCTGAAATGTGCGAGATGCATCTGGAGGACACTTATTAACTAAAAATGAATTAGTCCTAACCACTTCTTGCATATCAATAGGTATAAGAAGCATCTCACAAGAGTCCTTGAAGGGCAGAGTGTTTCAGTTTTGTTTCAGAGATAAGGACTTGGCAGTAAAGTGTGGCTTGGAAGTAAACTGACCTTATTTTAACACATCAAAGGCACTCCTGATTCCTAGCAGACACATCAGATGTACCATTCGAAGGAGGAAAAAAAATCATGAGAGCTAAACATGTAACAGGTTTAAGTTGCTTCTTGTGGCCATTAATTGATTTATCAAAGAAGAGGCTATAGCAATACTGTTCCAATTCACATATTTTGGTTTAAATGCACAGGAGCTCTTCCTGGACCTCAAATGTAAACATTGATTAAAGGTAATAAGCAACAAGAAGAGATCTGTGAATTGTGAATCCTTAGAAGAAACAACTTACTATCACATTCATTAAAAGAAGTGTATACATACCAGAAATGTATTGTTTTCTTACTTAAGATAGCAAAAGCCATTATTATTTGGACTCTTGTGTGATTTATAAATAAGAAGACAATTTATATTGTATATTTATGTATGCATTTGTCACACTTCCAGAATAGGATCATCTGTATAGGATCATCTGTTAAGTTATTCAAAGATGTAAAGTTAATTGCTTCAGGAGTTCTGGGGAGTCAAAAATCCTGCAGATACTGCTAGAGCAGCCCTCGCTAGCATGACCAATGGTGGAGATGCTGGAAATAGTAGTTTGGCAACATTTAGAAGGCCACAGGCTTTCCATTCTCTGCAACACTACAGAACATGGTTGCAGTGAATTGTTATTACATTTAAAAAAAAAAAATTAAAAATCTTTTTTTTTTTTAAAAAATAAAAGCTAAAAGTTGCTTGCATGAGGATCTTCACATGTGACACATCTGTGGGGATTTTTGCTTGCCCCCCTCTCTTTTAACTGGGATTCCCAAAGGGGCGGGCTACAGTTCCCATTATCCACAGCTAGCGGTATTAGGATGGGAATTAAACACCCACTGTTAATTGGGTCTTAAGCAGAGATCCCCCTTTGTTTAACCCCCCCCCCCTCAAATAATAGCAAGATTCCCCCTCTTTTCAAATTACCTCTTTCTACACAGCAGCTTCATGTGTAATGTGTAATGAAGGCATTACACATTTACCAAAAGTTGATATAAAGATCCTCAGGAGTGATACTTTCGTCTTAATGAATAACCTATGACAAGCGTAGACATGGGGCACCAAACACCCCCTTTCTTATTTCTGGAAGGTTTGAAAAGTCTTTGCTAAGCTTGTTGAAGTATAAGCAGGAGGTTTTTGAATACATAGTGTTACTTGAGCTACTGCATTAGGAAGTGAGAGCTCATCCACTTATATGGACTCCCTGGGAGTTAAACAGCAGTCACATTGTTCCAAAACTCGCTGATAGCTTGCAAGTCCAGGACAATGGGGACCAGGCAACCAAACATAATGTGCACAGAAATAAAGCCATGTGTAAAGCAAGTGACGCTGCAACAGCCTATATACATTTCATATTAGGAGCACTTTAAATCCAGGAGAGAAAAAGTGCTTTTCTTGCTCTATCCATAAAAGACATGGGAGAAGCTTTTAAGTTCTTTTTTTTTCCCCCTAGAAACCTTTTAGGTTTTTCATTCTCTAATTGGAAAGCCTTCCTAAGCCTTCCTCTTATCGCTAGCTAAAATTCAACCAGAGAAAGTTGAGACGTGGAATTTCACTACACTGAGCCAAACGGTCCAGGAAAGGAACGCGGGATTTAGAGGCTATTGTAAAAAGGCAGTGGGTTTTCTCTGGTGCCTGCAACTTCCCTTTCACCAAGTCCTTTGAAAAGAAACGTAGGTTCAGAGGTGATGGCAATGATGATGGCGGAGAGGAAGAGAATGAACTCTGCACACGCTCAATACTCCCCCCCCCCCACTCCACACTCGTCGTCATTAATTATTATTTATTTATTTTATTTATTTATTCGATTTTTATGCCGCCCTTCTTCTTAGACTCAGGGCGGCTTACAACATGTTAGCAATAGCACTTTTTAACAGAGCCGGCATATCGCCCCCAAAATCCAGATCCTCATCTTTACGCTTACACTAACTTTACCCTTAGACTATCCACTGCTGACCTCTCCCGATTCCTAAGAGGTCAGTAAGGGGCGTGCGTAAGTACACCAGAGTGCCTTCCGTCCCCTGTCCTAATGTTTCCCTCTTATTAGTACCGTGTCTGTAAATATTATTATATCTTTGTACACCACCAATACGTACTTGACAAAACAAGTACAGATGAATAAAAGAGATAATCAAAGGAAAAGTGACATACCCTACTCTGGATGCCTTTCCCAGCTGTTCACACCTCTGTCCTCTGGCATTGCGCCTTTAAAGCCCACCCCATCCCACCCTACGCCTCTTTGCTCCAGAACTCCCCACCTCCCCGGCTCTCCCGCTGCTTTCCTATTCCGGATCCCACTTCTCCACTCCCCGGTATCTCGACTTACCAAGCTGTTCTTCGGAAAAGTTCGGAGGCGATGTAAATGCATACATCACCGACCAATGGGAGTGGAGGGAGGGGAAGGCGAGAGAAGCAACCGTGGGAGCTTCGGGCGTTGAGAAGCCGCCGGCCGGGAGGCTCCGGGGAAGCGTCGGCGAGGCGCTCCGGTGGGCGGGCTTGGATTGCTCCGCTGCAGGGGTTCCCCCGGGGCAGGACTTATGCTGCCGGGCTTGCCAGGAGCCGGAGCATCCTCGAAAAACTCCCCGGGGATCGTTCACTCGCTCGCCCGTTTCCTGTGCCAGCCGCGGATCGGGAGGGGGAAAAAAAGCCAGCGACCAAGTGACTCTCGCTTGCAAAAAAACAAAACAAAAACCCGACACGGCGGAGGGGCAGAAAGGCTGAGCGGGTCGCTTGCCTTTTGCGCGCCCGCCTCCAGACCCAAAGGTCTCCTCTGAAAAGTGCCCGGTTCCTCGGAGCCGTGCGCGCAATTCTGGGGGGTCCTCGGAGAAGAACTCTTGCTAAACCTGAGCGAAGAGGCTTTCTTTTGCCCTGCCCCTAACAAGGACAAACCCCCGGGGCAAAGCCGGAGGAAGGGAGGGAGGGGGGAGACTTTGGCAAGCCACCCCTGAGAAATTAGGCAGCCGCTCCAAGAGAAGGAAGTGTCCTGCGAGGACACGGTAGGGGCCAAAGCTTAGTCATCCCCTCCTGAGAATTTATTTATTTTTATTTATTTGTTTTGTCAAGTAGGTACTGGTGGTATACAAAGGTATAATAATATTTTTATATATGATACTAGTAAGAGAGAAACATTAGGACAGGGGATGGAAGGCACACTGGTGCACTTATGCACGCCCCTTGCTGACCTCTTAGGAATCGGGAGAGGTCAACAGTGGATAGTCTAAGGGTAAAGTTAGGTGATACTAGAGAGTCTGGTAATAATTATTATTATTAATAATAATTTATTAGATTTGTATGCCTCCCCTCTCCGAGGACTCGGAGCGGCTCACAACAAGCAATACAAAATACAAATCCAATATTAAAAGCAATTTTAAAACCCTTATTAAAAAACAATCATACAACCCAAACAAATCATACATAAAACGGAACGGCCGAGGGGTATACAGTACTGTATATCAATTTCCCCATGCTTGGTGACATAGGTGGGTTTTCAAGAGTTTGCGAAAGGCAAGGAGGGTGGGGGCAGTCCTAATTTCCAGGGGAGTTGATTCCAGAGGGCCGGGGCCACCAACAGAGAAGGGTCTTCCCCTGGGTCCCGCCAGACAACATTGTTTTGTCAATGGAAGCCGGAGAAGGCCAACTCTGTGGGACCTAAACTGATCGGCAGCCAGTGCAGACTGTGGAGTGTTGACGAGACATGGGCATATCTCGGAAAGTCCATGATAGCTCTCGCAGCCGCATTCTGCACGATCTGAAGTTTCCGAACACTTTTCAAAGGTAGCCCCATGTAGACAGCGTAATGAGTTCCATGCATCAACTACTCATTTACTAAAGTCGTATTTCCTGCAGTCAAGTTTAGAGCGGTTTACTTTAAGTTTGTATCTGTCGTGTGCTCGAGTGTTGTTGTGGTTGACGCCGAAGTACTCGTTAACAGGAAGGACTTTGTAGCAGAGATTTTATGGGCTATCTCTGCCCATGAATCTCTGCTCATCCCACCTTCCTTCTTTTGTTGGCTGATAAAGTAACTTTAGGAAAGACAGGCGCACAACAGCTGCCCTGCCAAGCCTTCCTCAACCCAAAGTTTTCCAGATGTCTTCTGGATCACATCTCTTATCCATATTAGGTGTATACTATGGATAACCCCTGAGGGATGAAGTTGGGCAAGGAGCTGTGCACCCTACAAACCAGAGGTTCTGACAAGTTCTGGAGAAACGGTAGTGGAAATTTTGAGTAGTTTAGAGAATTGGTAAATACCACTTCTGACTGTCCCTGCCTTCATCTATTCTCTGCCTCCCGAGTCCCAGCTGATCGGGAGGAAATGGGGATTCTGTAGTAGCCTTCCCCTGGAGTGGGGAGGGAATGGAGATTTTGCAGTATTCCTCCACTGCTACTCCCACCAAGAAACGCCCACAGAACCAGTAGTAAAATGTTTTGAATCCTACCATTGCTACAGTCTTCTGCCTCATGCATCTCAGCGGCCGGTTAGGTCCCACAAATTCTATAATTTTCATAATGCTTAGCACCCCTCATAAAAAAAATGGATATATTTTAATAACAATCAAAATATTTTTCTGTTTTCTTTTTTGGGTACATACACAAAATAATAATAAACAAAAAATAAAATTATGCATAATAAAATATAAATAAAAGTTATATTACAAATAAGATTTATTTGGATCAATGAGATGGATGAAATTGTTTGTGCTGAGATGACAGATCATCATAATTTGATTCCCTGGTTGTTAATTTTAATCTGAGATGCGTCCAATAGTCTGTTTCTTTTTTTTGACTTAATGTCTACAAATGCTGAAAAAAGCAACTTCACATAAATATGAAGTTGGAAAAGGCAAGATGTATTTCAAAACTTTTTCTGAACGCATACCCCTCACCTTATCCGTCTTCCTTCAGCAGCGACTGTCCTCCTCCTCTTCTTCTTCCTCCTCCTCCTCCCACCCAAATTCCGAGCTTTTATTTCTTTCCTAATGGGTTTGCACACATTATTTGCTTTTACATTGATTCCTATGGGAAAAATTGCTTCTGCTTAAGAACGTTTCTACTTAAGAACCTGGTCACGGAACGAATTAAGTTCTTAAGTAGAGGTACCACTGTACTAGAATTTTATCCAGTTAAGCTTTACTAGATAAATGGTCAAAGCAATGGAAATTGCAGTTTAATGTTTCCAAATGTAAAATAATGCACTTGGGGAAAAGGAATCCTCAATCTGAGTATTGTATTGGCAGTTCTGTGTTAGCAAATACTTCAGAAGAAAAGGATTTAGGGGTAGTGATTTCTGACAGTCTCAAAATGGGTGAACAGTGCAGTCAGGCGGTAGGGAAAGCAAGTAGGATGCTTGGCTGCATAGCTAGAGGTATAACAAGCAGGAAGAGGGAGATTATGATCCCGCTATATAGAATGCTGGTGAGAGAGACCACATTTGGAATACTGTGTTCAGTTCTGGAGACCTCACCTACAAAAAGATATTGACAAAATTGAACGGGTCCAAAGACGGGCTACAAGAATGGTGGAAGGTCTTAAGCATAAAACGTATCAGGAAAGACTTAATGAACTCAATCTGTATAGTCTGGAGGACAGAAGGAAAAGGGGGGACATGATCGAAACACAATATATTAAAGGGTTAAATAAGGTCCAGGAGGGAAGTGTTTTTAATAGGAAAGTGAACACAAGAACCAGGGGACACAATCTGAAGTTAGTTGGGGGAAAGATCAAAAGCAACATGAGAAAATATTATTTTACTGAAAGAGTAGTAGATCCTTGGAACAAACTTCCAGCAGACGTGGTAGATAAATCCACAGTAACTGAATTTAAACATGCCTGGGATAAACATATATCCATCCTAAGATAAAATATAGAAAATAGTATAAGGGCAGACTAGATGGACCAGGAGGTCTTTTTCTGCCGTCAGACTTCTATGTTTCTATGTTTCTAAGTATCTTCTTTCTTTTGGATTCACATAATAATGTGCATCTAGATGCCTGTTATTTTACTACTTTCTTGCTTTTAATGCTATATGTTGGGTGGTCTCCAAACTGAATAATGAATGAACGAACTCCTTTTAAATCAATTGATCAACTAGTGTGTAAGGGAAAAAAAATATACATAACAAAAATAGTGACAGAAGCTGGCATTCCAAACTCCATCACAGCTGAAGCAGCACTGCAAAACACTTAGAGTTTAAGAGACCATACACAAGGGCCGCAATCCCACAACAGACCTGCTGGAGCAATTTCACTTGCCAATCTCCTCTGCAACTTCACAAGCCTCCTCGTTCACATACGAAACTATTCACACTAGACTGGATATGTGAGCTGCCTGGTGCTAGCAAAACATAGAAAATACTATGCATACACCAAAGCATTCAAAACCATCTTCAGGCTGCCTTAGCAAGTGCAGGAGATTGACAATGAAAACATGGCAACATTTTGATATCCTCAACGAATGATAAAGTGGTGTCTTCATATCTCAGGAAGAAGTCAAAGTACTTGGGAGGAAAGGCTAGTCCAGGTTTTAAAAACTGTTAGAGAAAAATCAAGAGAGATTTGCAGTGAATGAAGTCACAAAGTATCTTACCCATCAATTCAGCTGGAGCTATGGATAGATCCTACCAACACAGCTTTCTCAATTCAAG
The DNA here is from genome assembly GCF_031021105.1 of Erythrolamprus reginae. Lineage (NCBI taxonomy): Eukaryota > Metazoa > Chordata > Lepidosauria > Squamata > Dipsadidae > Erythrolamprus > Erythrolamprus reginae. The sequence continues at coordinate 91,582,152 of NC_091954.1, read as the reverse complement.
TCTTGGTCTTCGGTGTAGTGATCCCTTTTCTTTAAAATATTGGGGAGAATTTAGTAGGCGGTAGTGTTCCTCTGAACCCAGGAAATAATTTTCAGGAATAACCACATACCTTGTGAGCTATAAAGCTTTGCTTATGTCACAATCTGGGCTTTTTTATTTTTATTTTATAGCCTCTTAATTCAGCAGCTCAGTATTTGCTCCTCCCTGTATTAATGTGTTTATACAGTTCATATCTATTTATTTGTTCATTTGTTTCACACCCTAGCTTTCTGCTGTACCAAGCCATCAACGATCTAGTAGATTAAAAAAAAACAATATGTGAAAATAATAATAATAATTTGTTAGATTTGTATGCCACCCCTCTCCGAGGACTCGGAGCGGCTCACAACAGCATATAAATGAAATTAATGATAAAATGAAAAAAATCAAGTAACAATAATCTTGTCAAAGAGATGCAACTTCATCAAAATCTACTCCCTGAGAGAGTGAGGACTATACAGATAGTCCTTGTCTTACAACAGTTCATTTGAAGTTACAACGGCACAGAAAAAAGTGACTGATGACTGTTTTTCATGCTTATGACTGTTGTGGATTCCCCATGATCATGTGAGATATATTTGGATGTTTAATAATTGACTCACATTTATGATGGGTTGGGATCATTTGATCCCCCTTTTCAACATTCTGACAAGCAAAAACAATAATGTATTTGTTTGTTTGTTTGTTTGTTTATTTATTTACTTACTTACTTACTTACTTACTTACTTACTTACTTACTTACTTACTTACTTACTTACTTACTTACTTACTTACTTACTTACTTACTTGATTTGTATACCACCCCTCTTCGTAGACTCGGGGCGGCTCATAGCAATAATAAAGACAATGTAAAAACTAATCTAATAATTTCAAAAACACTAAAAACCCAATTATTAAAAGCAAACATACACACAAACATACCATGTATAAACTGTATAGGCCTGGGGGAGATGTCTCAGTTCCCCCATGCCTGACGGCAGAGATGGGTTTTAAGAAGTTTACGAAAGACAAGGAGGGTGGGGGCAGTTCTAATCTCTGGGGGGAGCTGGTTCCAGAGGGTTGGGGCCGCCACAGAGGAGGCTCTTCCCCTGGGTCCCGCTCCTATGCTGCCCAATCCTGAAGGACTCAGGGCAGCTCACACCAATATAAAATTACAATAACAATGACAATAATAAAAAGAGGTCAAGGAAGAAAATGAGTAATTACTAAAATCCCAACGAAAATTTAAAAAACAATTCAACAACACGTACTAATCATAATAAGGAAAGCAGATTCACTTAACAACCACATTACTAATTTAACAACTGTTAACAAATGTGACGAAAGAAATTGGGGAAAAAGGAGGAAAACTCATTTAACAAATTTCTTACTTTAAAACATAAATTTTGGGTTCAGTTGTCATAAGTTGAGGACTACATGTACACAACTCTTAAGAGAGTAGATTCTCCTGCCTAAGGGGCTCCCAGAAAGAAGAAGGGTGGTCAAACTATTCCCCAAAGCAGTGATTTTCAACCTTTTTTGAGCCGTGGCACATTTTTTACATTTACAAAATCCTGGGGCACACCACCAACCAAAATGACACAAAATGACACTCTAAGACATTCTCCTCTCTTTTTCCATCCCTGTCTCCTCCCCCACTTGTGTGTGTGTGTGTGTGTGTGTGTGTACACTCTTGAACCATTTCCAAAACCAAGTGAAGGCTGGGTTTTTTCTCTCTCTTATTCTTTGGGTGCTTTTTATCATATGCTTTAAATCAAGAGTCACTTCTCTCTCTCTTTTGTTTCTCTCTCTTTCCTCTCATTCTCTGTCTCAATCATTTTCTCATTTCTCTTTTTTCCTCCCCTTTTTGCTCATTTCTCTCTTCTCTTTCCCCCTTCCTCTCCTTCTCTCTCTCTCTCTCTCTCTCTCTCTTGCTTTCTTTCTCTTGCATTCTTTCTTTCTTTTTCTCTCTCTCTCTCTCTTTCTCTCTCTTTCTCTCTTGCTCTCAGCAAAAAGTTGCAAAACTGGAACCTGAGCTTCCTTCTTCATGGCACACCTGACCATGTCTCGCGGCACACTAGTGTGCCATGGCACACTGGTTGAAAAACACTGCCCCAAAGCACCCAAAGGCAGAACAAGAAGCAATGGTTAGAAGGAGAGAACCAACCCAGAACTAAGGAGAAATTTCTTGACAGTGAGAACAGTGGAACTACTTGCCTCCAGAAGTTGTGAGTGCTTCAAAACTGGAATATTTTTTTTGAAAAAAAGATCAGCCAACTATTTGTCTAAAGTGGTATAGGGTTTCCTGCTTGAGAAGGCTTGAAAAGCTCCAAGGTCCCTTCCAACTCTATTATTCTGCTGCTCTCTTATATGTCTGTTACAAAGTTATAAGGACACAACAGTTTTGCTGTTCCAGGCCAAGTCCTCCTTATCCCAGTTTTTTTTTTTTTTTGCAAAGACAACCTCTGGCAGTACACTTCCCTTCTGCTTTTGTTCCTCTACAAGTGGTATTTGGAATCACGCTACCCCCAATCCAGAGATAATACTGTCTCAAGAATAATAGCCCCTGACTGATCAGGCTTATCCAGTCCTCTGATAAGATACAATGGCCAACTGGCAGGATGGCAGTGTATGAGCGGTGCAATTTCAAAAGACCCCTTCCCGCAGACAAACAACCCAACAAATTTGTGAAGGGAAAGGTTACATAGAAACAGAAGATTGACGGCAGAAAAAGACCTCATGGTCCATCTAGTCTGTCCTTATACTGTGACCTGTATTTTATCTTAGGATGGATATACAGTGGTACCTCTACCTAAGAACGCCTCTACTTAAAAACTTTTCCAGATAAGAACCGGGTGTTCAAGATTTTGTTGCCTCTTCTCAAGAACCATTTCCTACTTAAGAACCTGAGCCCGGAAAAATTTTCCAGGAAATTTGAGAGCAGCATGAAGGCCCAGCCAGTTTCCTGCCATTCCCCCTTTAATCCCAGCCATCTCAGGCTTTTCTGGGTTGCCAGAAGAGCCTTTCAGTGGAGGCTTTGGCAGTCCAGAATGAATGGAGCATTTCCCTTTCTCTGGGCATTTGGAGAGGGAACAAACCCCTTTGCTGTGGTGACTCCTTTGCGCTGCCTCCCATACACCCAGAGCGAGGTTGCCTCCCGGAGCATCTGGGCACGGAAAGGCAAAAGGGGGCGCTTCTCCCCGAGCAGATCAACTCAACTTCAGCCAAACTGAGGAGTCACCACAGTGAAGGAAAGACACTAGCTACAAAGCGAGCAAGCGAGAAGAGAGGGGAGCCCTTCAGCATGGGAAGGAAGAAGAATCAGGTAGCAACAGCAGCAGCAGCCGCCTTTCAGTCAAAGGAGCGGAAGGTTCCCCCCTCTCACCCGCCTGGGTTTCTCTCTCTGGCACAGTATATGGGCGACAGCCTTGTACTGGGTGTATAGAAACATAGAAACATAGAAGTCTGACGGCAGAAAAAGACCTCATGGTCCATCTAGTCTGCCCTTATACTATTTTCTGTATTTTATCTTAGGATGGATATATGTTTATCCCAGGCATGTTTAAATTCAGTTACTGTGGATTTATCTACCACGTCTGCTGGAAGTTTGTTCCAAGGATCTACTACTCTTTCAGTAAAATAATATTTTCTCATGTTGCTTTTGATCTTTCCCCCAACTAACTTCAGATTGTGTCCCCTTGTTCTTGTGTTCACTTTCCTATTAAAAACACTTCCCTCCTGAACCTTATTTAACCCTTTAATATATTTAAATGTTTCAATCATGTCCCCCCTTTTCCTTCTGTCCTCCAGACTATACAGATTGAGTTCATTAAGTCTTTCCTGATACGTTTTATGCTTAAGACCTTCCACCATTCTTGTAGCCCGTCTTTGGACCCGTTCAATTTTGTCAATATCTTTTTGTAGGTGAGGTCTCCAGAACTGAACATGGGAGGCGTGCGCTCCTCCTCGCTGCCTCAGAGTCCCTCTTTTTTTTTAAGCCTTAAAGTTTTGGATTTTTTTATTCCCCTCCCCTTACCATCTTCCTTCAGCAGTGACTGTCCCCCACCTCTTCTTCTTCCTCCTCCACCCACCCAAATTCCAAGCTTTTATTTCTTTCCTAACGGGTTTGCACACATTATTTGCTTTTTCCTATGGGAAAAATTGCTTCTACTTACAAACTTTTCTACTTAAGAACCTGGTCACGGAACAAATAAAGTTCTTCAGTAGAGGTACCACTGTATGTTTATCCCAGGCATGTTTAAATTCAGTTACTGTGCACTTACCAACAACTTCTGGTGGAAGTTTGTTCCAAGCATCTATTACTCTTCCAGTAAAATAGTATTTTCTCACGTTGCTTCTAATCTTTCCCCCAACTAACCTCAGATTGTGTCCCCCTTGTTCTTGTGCTCACTTTCCTATTAAAACACTTCCCTCCTGAACCTTGTTTAACCCTTTAACATATTTAAATGTTCCAGTCCTTAAGCCATTTAAGTTCATTTAAAGGCAATATCAAAAGTTCAGTTTGTGCCAAGGAGAAATTGGCAACCAGCAGGCAACTTTCCACACAATCTTTATATGAATGCTTGGCTGCTGTACTTTTTACCCCTGCTCCTTCCAGATGTTTTTCAAGACTAGCTCCCTTAAAGTACTTTGCAATAATTCTTAGCAGCTGTAAACCCATAAAATGTACTCCTCTTACAGTATAATCTTAGATGATCTGGGTGCTCTTAATAACATTGACCATTGGTTCATTTTTATGAACACTGAGGGCTGGGGGCATTGCCTTGCAAAGATTCTGCCCATTCCTAAATGGTCAGGATTATTCAGTATCAGTGGAGGATAAACAAATCCAATGGTACTTCTCTGGGGACTTCTATGGCATTAATTGCTTTCTACATTACTGTATTGTATTGTATTTATTAGATTTGTATGCCGCCCCTCTCCGAAGACTCGGGGCGGCTAACAACAATATAAAAAGACAATGTAAACAAATCTAATATTAAAAACAATCTAAAAAAACCCCAATTTAAAGAACCACTCATACATATAAGCATACCATGTATAAATTCTATAAGCCTAGGGGGAAGGGAAATTTCAATTCCCTCATGCCTGACGACAGAGGTGGGATTTAAGGAGCTTGCGAAAGGCAAGGTGGGGGCAACTCTGATATCTGGGGGGAGCTGGTTCCAGAGGGTCGGGGCCGCCACAGAGAAGACTCTTCTCCTGGGTCCTGCCAAATGACATTGCTTAGTCGACGGGACCCGGAGAAGGCCAAGTCTGTGGGACCTAACAGGTTGCTGGGATTCGTGCGGCAGAAGGCGGTCCGGGAGATATTCTGGTCCGATGCCATGAAGGGCTTTATAGGTCATAACCAACACTTTGAATTGTGACCGGAAATTGATCGGCAACCAATGCAGTCTGCGGAATGTTGGTGTAACATGGGCATACCTAGGGAAGCCCCTGATTCCTCTTGCAGCTGCATTCTGCACGATTATCATTTCAACATGTGTATGAAACCACTGGGACAGGTTATACTTTGGTTGAGGACGAGGTATAATCAGAATGCTGATGATAGGTAGTTACACATCTCCAAAATAGATTAAGCAAGAGATGCTGTAGAAATCTTGACCCAGTATCTAGATAATGTGGGTGTCTGGATGAGGCACATTATGATTTTCTACCATTCCAGTTCTAACTCTGGACTGAATTTGACTGTCTCTCTGTAGACTGTAATTTGGATGACCTTCTGGACTCGGGACAACTCTTGTTTTCAGAGGTAGAAGCCACAGTCAAGTTAAGAGAAGTGCCTTTGCCCAGCTGTCATGACAAGAGAAATAACACAAGGCTCCCTCACCTTCTACTTGAACAGAAAGCTAAATCAAATATATCTCCTGCTCTCTGCATGGGGCCGGCAGAGAGCCATGGTGTCAGGCCTTGAAGAAACTATTTAGAAACGGTTGCAAAAAAAAAAAGTGCAGAAACATGCTTTGAGCTCAGAGAAAATGGAAACTATTTTTTTGGGGGGGGATCTTAAACCTCCTGAGCAAGAAGAATGGAAGGAATACTGTGGAATACTGTGTTCAGTTCTGGAGACCTCACCTACAAAAATATATTGACAAAATTGAACGGGTCCAAAGACGGGCTACAAGAATGGTGGAAGGTCTTAAGCATAAAATGTATCAGGAAAGACTTCATGAACTCAATCTGTATAGTCTGGAGGACAGAAGGAAAAGGGGGGACATGATCGAAACATTTAAATATGTTAAAGGGTTAAATAAGGTCGAGGAGGGAAGTGTTTTTAATAGGAAAGTGAACACAAGAACAAGGGGACACAATCTGAAGTTAGTTGGGGAAAAGATCAAAAGCAACATGAGAAAATATTATTTTACTGAAAGAGTAGTAGATCCTTGGAACAAACTTCCAGCAGACGTGGTAGATAAATCCACAGTAACTGAATTTAAACATGCCTGGAATAAACATATATCCATCCTAAGATAGAATACAGAAAATAGTATAAGGGCAGACTAGATGGACCATGAGGTCTTTTTCTGCCGTCAGACTTCTATGTTTCTAAAAAAGCAAGCAGACTTGCAAGAGTCTGCTACTACCATATAATATAAATCAAGTGTATTTCTAGTCTTTTTGTGTAGTGTGTTTCCTGAACCTGATAATCCTAAAGAACTGTCTTGATTAGCTACTAAGCGGGTAGAGAATGTTTCTTACTGGGCAGCCTCAATACACACAGTGAAATCCCACAGGACAAGACCCCTAAAGTAATCCAATCCAAAAGATTACTCCTACTGGTTTATGAAGCAAAATTGTTAGGTAGCAAGATCAATGATATCTCCACCCTTTGTGGAATGCCTGAAGACATCAGATTGTTCTCAAAATCAACAAACTGCCAGATGGAGCCTTTGGTCAACTAACTGGAATGTCTATTGAGCATGGGCACGCCACTTCATCCTAGTTTATTGTGCCATTATTCTCTGGTGAATAATGCTGGGAAAGATTAGTTCCCTGCTCTTCTGTCAGTCTGATTTTCATTTTACATGCCAAGTCCGCCCTTTCATCCAGGATTAAATGTTATACCAGCAACTGCTCTAGCATTAAAGAGCAGGTCTTTCAGGTTGGAGGGACCACCACTGCTGTCACCTTGATGTTTTTGTGTTTACTTACGTGGTTGTGTGCATTGTTCACATCGAGAATAATCATGAATGATACTAAGGAAACTGAATCATGTTTGAGAAACATTTTAGCATAGTGATGTTCCTTCCATGTCCTGTTTAAAAAAGGTTTTAACACGCATACACACACTCCACCCAAATGTGTTCTGCATTCAAAGACTCCACTCAAATGTGTTCTGCACTCACACACTCTCCACCCAAAGGTTTTTTATTTATTTGCTTATTTTGTCCAAAACACAATGAAGGTTACAGATGATATATTCATAGTAAAATATATCAATGAAAGGATAGTAGAAAAGATATAGGAATAAAATATATCAATGAAAGAATAGAGGAAAAGATATAAGAATAGAAGAGAAAATATAAAGAAATATAGGAGAGACAATAGGACAGGGAAGGGAAGGCACGTTGGTGCACTTATGCACGCCCCTTACTGACCTCTTAGGAATCTGGAGAGATCAACTATGGATAGTCTAAGGGTAAAATGTTGGGGATTAGGGGATGACACTATGGAGTCCAGTAATGAGTTCTAGGCTTCAACAACTCGATTACTAACGTCATATTTTTTACAGTCAAGTTTGGAGCGGTTAATATTAAATTTGAATCTGTTGTGTGCTCTTGTGTTGTTGTGGTTGAAGCTGAAGTAGTCATTGACAGGGAGGACATTGCAACATATTCTGTTAACTGACAATTGTAATATCTTGAATTGAAATTTGAAATGGTGATTTCTATCTTATCCACTTTTTGTTTTTTTTAAATTTTCTTTATAGCTCTCATTTTTCCCGATGAGGATAAACCAAAATGCATAACTCTCTTCCATTTTTCTCAGGCTACAGCAACCTTGTGAAAAAAATTATGGCTGCAAGAAAACACTGACCCTCAATTACCCATTGAACTTCATGGCTGAACAACATCTGAAGCTGACAGCGGAGTCATTCAGTGCTCTAACAACACTATCACTCTGCTTTTCAAATAATGCCTGATTTAGGCTTGCCAATTTTTGAACTACCCCTTGTGTATATTCCTTTAAACCAATTCTTGATCTGAGACAATTAGCAAGTGATCTATCCACTTATGAATAGATTTGTTTGCTAATTGCTGCCAATCAGTTTGTGAAGGCACTGGTACTGGAAACCAATCAAAGGGTACACAAGAAAAGACTGAACTAAGTAGGACAGCAGTGTAAACAGCCTGACTCTAAATATATTGACTCAAAACTTCCACTACATTCAATGACACTTATTTATTGCATTGGAAATATTAGGCGGTAATAATGTTTTGATAGTGCTTTTACTAAAGCAATCAAGGATGCAATCCTATGAGCCCTGGTTGGAAATAGGGGTTTATATACAGAGGGACAAGTCTAAAATTAGTTCTTCTTTGCAAGCTTCTGTTTCTATATTTGGAAAGCTGAAATTGAGGAGTGGCAATATGAATTTTAGATGTGATAGAGATAGATGGATGGATGGATAGATGATAGATAGATAGATAGATAGATAGATAGATAGATAGATAGAAGGATGGATGGATGGATGGATGGATGGATAGATGGATAGATAGATGATAGAAGATAGATAGATGGATAGATAGATGATAGGTAGGTAGGTAGGTAGGTAGGTAGACAGATGATAGAAGATAGATAGATAGATAGATAGATAGATGGATGGATGGATGGATGGATGGATGGATAGATAGATAGACAGATGATAGAAGATAGATAGAGAGATAGATAGATAGATAGATGATAGATAGATAGATAGGTAGATAGGTAGGTAGGTAGGTAGGTAGACAGATGATAGAAGATAGATAGATAGATAGATAGGTAGGTAGGTAGGTAGATGGTAGATGAATAGATGGATAGATAAGTAGATAGATGATAGATAGATGACAGATAGACGAGAGTTAGATTTTTATGATCTGTGATCACTAAATGCATCAATTATGTTTTCCCAGCTAAATTGACAGTAGAATCAAATGTTTCAAATGTTTATTCCCTCCACAAGGGTGAAAATAAATAAATAAATACAACCACCATACTTTTACTCTACCAATATGAGTCTAGCATAATATCGGATTTGCGAGAAACTCAAACTCTGGAGATCACTTAGCAATGTAACCGGATTTATTTTGTTTGTCTGGTAGGAAAAGGAAAAAGAAAATTCACTTTAGATAGCCAACAGACTTTTTTATATTCCATATCCTAAGGCAAATGTCACGGATGATTTTCACAGATTACGAATAGATAAAAAGCAAGTAAACAGTCATATATGTCAACTTTATGCATGGCTCCCAATATTTACTCTACCTCAGACATAGGCAACCTGGAGGACTTTTTTGTATTTAACAACACAATTCTTTACACAACCATAGAAAATCCCCAAGACGGTTTTCACTGACTTGAAACTAGAGTTGCATGAAAATTATAGTTTATTGAGTTGGGTGGCTAATGAATTCAAGTACATAAATAAAATGTCCAACATGGGTGTTTGACCAGGTAGAAACAGTGTGTTTCAAAATTAAAATGGTTTTATTTTATTTTTTAAAAAAACTATTTCTCCTAAGACCTTTCTCAACCCCAGGAAAAATGGTCAGTAATAGAGAACTCAGTTTGAATATGGAACATAGCTTTGTCAGTTTGGCAATATTGTCTTCCCGGTTGTAGTCCTCATTGTCTGCTTTGTCTAAAACATCAGCAGATCTGTTACTTCCCAATGCTTGATCATGCCTACAAACTTCCACAGGTTTTTTAACTATCTAAAGGTTGCAACGCCTTGGTCTCTTCAGCCTTGAAAGACGGCGTTTAAGGGGTGACTTGATCGAAGTGTATAAAATCATGCATGGGATAGAAAAGGTGGGATAGAATCATGCATGGGATATCATGCACGGGATAGAAAAGGTGGATAGAGAAAGATTCTTTTCTCTTTTGCACAATACTAGGACAAGGGGGCACTCCCTAAAGCTCATAGGTAAGAAGGTGAGGACAAATCAAGGGAAATATTTCTTCACCCAGAGGGTCGTTGGTTTATGGAATTCACTTCCAGAAGAGGTCGTGACAGTAGTCAGCCTTGATAGCTTCAAGGCAGGATTAGACAGATTCATGGATGCCAAGTGTATCAGTGGTTATTGAAACGGATGTCCATGTGCCGCCTCTATGTTGGTTGAGGCAGGCAGGATTCCCTTGAGTACCATTTGTTGGTGGGGTCAAGGGAAAGGGAGGGTTTTGCCTTCTCTTTCTGCTCAAGATCCCCATGGACAATTGGTGGGCCACTGTGTGACACAGAATGCTGGACTCAATGGGCTTTGACCTGATTCAACATGGCTCTTCTTATGTTCTTAAACAAAGCCCCTTCAAATGCCTATAAGACTGGGTGAGAGTGAGAAGATCAGTCACACTTCTATCTCTAGGGAATTTTTCAGGACTCCACCTGTTTAGCCATATGCTCTGCTCCACAATAGAGATACCTGTGCTTAACTATGAAGTCTTGCATGATTTTATTCCCTTCTGAAATCTTTTTGGGACCAAGAGGATGTATCAACAGCTAGTACTGGAAGGGCAAAACAAAACTGAAGAACGTATGAAACTCATACGTTCAAAGAAGTGGTCAGAGTTTATATATCTTTGAAGCCATCAGGGTCTTTTTAAAAAAATTCATTTGTCCAATACATAAATACATAGGAAGAAAAATAGACATGTAGTAATATATATAAGGGTAAAAGTGAACTTAGAGGAGAGGATATATGAAAGGAAGAAAATATATATGAAAAGCGAGAGAAAGGAAGACAATTGGACAGGGGACGAAAGGCACACCAGTGCACTTATGTACGCCCCTTACTGGCCTCTTAGGAACCTGGAGAGGTCAATCGTGGAGAGTCTAAGGGAGAAATGTTGGGGGTTAGAGGTTGAGACGATTGAGTCCGGTAATGAGTTCCACACTTCGATAACTCGATTGTTGAAATCATATTTTTTACAGTCAAGTTTGGAGCGGTTCGTATTAAGTTTGAATCTGTTGCGTGCTCTTGTGTTGTTGCTGTTGAAGCTGAAGTAGTCATTGACCGGTAGGGCGTTGCAGCAAATGATCTTGTGGGCAATACTCAAGTCGTGTTTTACTTCCCAGTTTGCACCCAATGGTCATCAATGATGGTCCAGGAGGATATTGCAGACTACTTCAGGAATAAATGGGGAGGTGACAATAATGATATTCTTTCATATCTATTGTATTTGATGTTACATTATTATTTCCACTTGTTATTTGTTTCATGAGCATCTTTAATCATGTTATATCCCCTAATTTTAAAGAGTGGAACTTTGGGGTGATGGCAGTATTGAAAGTAGGACTCCAAACAGATAACTTTTATCTGACACACTTCAAAGATAGCATGCTTAAAATGGGTGGCATACATGGTGGTCTCTCAAAGGTTTCAGTGATGATCCACCTACAGTACAAGTAAAGGTTGGGAATCTCTGTTCTAGCATTGAGTCTTTTACCCTTAATCACATACTGTATCAAGTCTAAGCTAGTAGTATCAAAGATATACTGTACTGCTACTGAGAATAGAAAACTTGAGACTTTTGAAACTCCCATGCTATGCTAGTCCTTGCTGTCCTGAGGCAGATGCTAGGATTCTAGGACAAAGATATCCAGGACTGGCTTAAAAGGCTGTGTATAAGCTGCACAATACTGCACAATATACCAAGTTCATATCTCTGCGCTCTCAGAAATGCAGTAGGATGATTCCTCTCGTGATTAGCAAATGAATCCAGAATACTCAGTAGAATGATAAGAAAAAGCCTGAGATGCAACTTTCCTTTCTTTAAAAAAAAAAGGCTGAAGAAGAAATAAAAGAGAAAACATTATTATATTCCTGAATTGCAATGAAATCACACCTACTCTGCTCTGCGTTAAAATATTTTTATCCAGCAAATGAGACATCCTTTCATTTTCCACTAATTAAACAATAACAATTGTTGCAGTCTTGTAATAATAACGAAGACTCTGTCTTTCAAAAAGGGCACCTAAATTAATCAAGCCATATCAGTTTCAAATTCTCCTGCATGTTTCTTTCAAGTCCTGCCACTTCTATTATTAAAACAGCTCATCTGCTTAACAGGGACATTTTAATGTTCTTTCTGATGCAGCTGTAATAATGTCACCCTGTTTGATCATCTCAAGCAGTTTTCTCAGTTATAGTAAATCACAACACTAATGGGAAGAAACACATTTTGAAGTGTTCTAATACTTTTTTTCACTTAAAGCACTTCATTTTTAAAGTAGTCTAGGCCAGCCCAACTTTGTGGTTTCTGGGTATCTTGGATTACAGCTCACATCATTTTGAAACATTAGAATTATTAAACAAAACTAATCTTAAAAAGAAGAATGTTGTGTCAAAAATGTAACTATAGTGCTGTTAATACTTAAATACTTCAGTTTTTGATCATTGCAAGCTATTTTTGTATTATCAAACAAAGAGATCTCCAAGTCTTGGTATATGACCAACTAAATATGAGTCACCAATGTGCAGCAGTGGCTAAAAAAGCCAACACAATCTTAAGCTGCATCAACAGAGGGATACACTCCAAGGCTAGGGAGATATTAATACCACTCTATAATGCCCTGGTCAGACCACACCTGGAGTATTGCATTCAGTTCTGGTCACCACACTTCAAAAGAGACATAGAAACTCTGGTAAAGGTACAGAAAATAGCAACCAAAATGGCAGGGGGACTAGAAACAAAGACTTACAAAGAAAGATTGCTGGAACTGGGCAATTTTTTGCCTGTTTAGTGAAAAGAAGGGACAAGGGGGACATGACAGCATTGTACAGGTACTTGAGAGGTTGCCACGGGGAGGAGGGCATCACACTGTTTTCCAGAGCGCCAGAGGGCCGGACGAGGAACATAAAGCTAGACCAAAGGAAGGACTACATTGTAAGTGTATCTTCCTTTTACCTTTGTACTTGAGATTAAGGCATTTATGAATTTTGGACTATAAGACTATACAGCATGATCTATATTGAAGACAACAGATTCCAAAAAGGCTATGAAATTCTTGGTAGATAAACTGACGCCTTACTGACGTTTCTGTGCATTATATATTTTGACTGTGCTTCTTTGTCATTCTAGTGCCTGTGTGTAAACATGCATGCAAATATTTTTTTTCATCAATTTTATTTATAAATACCTGAATCACCCACTATTGTGAAATCACAATATCACATCTCTTTGTATGCATTGCTGTTATACTGAGAAGATGATAAACTACTTTCAAGACAACTATCTCTGACTAACACATATCCTGAAAGATTGCATTTTTAGTTGAAGGACAGTCATAATTTTCTGAGGAATCAGAATTGAGGAAGAAGAATAAGGAAGAAACACTGCTCCAATAATGAGCAATGGCATATCTTTAAAATAGAACAGACTGGGGAAAAAATTCCTAGGTTCTGCAAAATCAAGTAGAAACCCTAGTCTGCCAAAGTTATTAATTTGTAGAGCACTACATTTGTAAGATTTATTTAATTAGTTCTATCTAAATCAGTTATGTAATTTGGATTACAAAATAATACTTTTAAAGTAGGTGTCATATTCCAGTGCAAAAGGCATATATATTTTCTCTAATTAGGTTTCACAAGAGTGGAAATAGCTGGTTGACCTTGGCTAGACGTGGAGGCTAAATGGAGCTAAATTGAGCATGGTTATTATTGGGATGAAAAATCTCCAGGCAATTAGGACGGTAATCTAGAGGAGTTAGTTGGAAAAGGATGTTATTGTATATTTATATTTTATAAGCCAAATATTATATTATATGGAGTCATATATAACATCTGTTGTTATACAAACAATACTATGCTCACTAATTGAGCACGAGTTCCTCATGTTGAGGATGTTGTACAATCAAGGAAGGCTAAACACATAGAAAAAAATAGTTTGGAGGATGTAATTTATGTAATTTATGACTCTTATGAAATTGAGATAAGCATTAGCAAATTTTAAAATGTCCTCCTACGCATTATCAAATGTACCATTCATTCCAAACAAAACATTGTATAAAAGATAAAAGTTCCCCTCATGCATATGTGCCAGTCATTCCTGACTCTACGGAGCGGTGCTCCTCTCTGTTTCAAAGCCAAAAAGCCAGAGCTGTCCAAGACATCTCCGTGGTCATGTGGCTGGCACGACTAAATGCCGAAGGCGAATGGAACGCTGTTACCTTCCCACCAAAGTTGTCTCTATAATTTTTACTTGCATTTTTACAAGCTTTCAAAATGCTGGGTGTCAGAAGCTGGAGCAAGTAATGGGAACTCACTCTGTTACAAGGCACAAGGGCAGTGATGGCGAACCTTTTTTTCTGAAAGAATGTGGGCGTGCACTATCACATGTGCATGAGTGCCCACACTCATAATTCAATGACTGCGGAGGGCGAAAACAGCTTCTCCCACCTCCTGGAGTCCCTCTGGAGGCTGAAAACAGTCTGTTTCCCAACTTCTGATGGGTCCAGTAGGCTTGTGTTTCACCCTCACCAGGCTCCAAAGGCTTCCCTGGAGCCTGAAGAAGGTAAAAACACTCACCCCCATCTTCCTGGAGGCTTTCTGGAAGCCAAAGCCGCCTTCATGGAGCCTTTGTTCAAGCCAAAAATCAGCTGGCCAGCACACACATGCACATTGGAGCTGAGCTAGGGCAATGGAGTTATCGAGTTATCGAAGTGTGGAACTCATTACTGGACTCAATTGTGTCAACCCCTAACCCCCAGCACTTCTCCCTTAGACTCTCCACGATTGACCTCTCCAGGTTTCTAAGAGGCCAGTAAGGGGCGTACATAAGTGCACTGGTGTGCCTTTCATCCCCTGTCCAATTGTCTTTCCTTTCTTTCTCCTATCTTATATATTCCCTTCCTTTCTTATATCCTCTCCTCTAAGTTCACTTTCACCCTCATTTATATTATCACATGTCTATTTTTCTTCCTATGTATGTGTGTATTGGACAAATGAATAAAAAATAAAAAAAATGGCTCATGTGCCTGAAGATATGGCTCTGCATGCCACCTGTGGCACTTGTGCCATAGGTTCGCCATCACTGCACTAGGGATTCAAACTGCCAAATTGCCAACTTTTGTGATCAACAAGCTCGGTGTCTTAGCCACTGAGCCATTATCTAAATCAAATGTACCATTCATTCCAAACAGAACAGTGTATACATATATTAATTTACATGTACACAGGCAAAATCTAGAAACATGCGCAGAAAAAAACAAACCAGACTCTGATATAGTAGAAAAACTATGACAGGTAATTTGTATATTTGCCCAATTACTGACTTCTGGGGGAGAGTTTTATCGGTTTTGTTCTTTATCTTTAAGCCATCCTTGGGCTGAACAGCTCTACAAAGGTGCTTTGTAAAACTTTCAGTCCTTGAAACTGAAGATTGGCCACCTTAAGGACAATGACTATTCACTACCTTTATAATACTGAAGCTGTTTGATGTAATCAGAATTATTTTTAATTTTGGAAAGTTATTGATTTCCATGTAAGTTTGAATCTAATACACTCTCAGAAAATCCTTTCATCTAGATCAGAGAAAAAACACCCACCAACTCAGTTTAGCTAACAAAAAAAGTTTAATGCTTATTTATTGAGCATCAGCAAATATTAAAATATTTTGCTGAAAAAAATAGGACAAAAGACTGACAAAACCATGGAGAAAGTATATATATTTCCATGGTTTTGTCAGCTAAAAGACATTGCCTTTTATTTTGAAAAATATTTTATTTATTAGTTAAAAAAAGGGAAGGGAAGTATAAACAGGAAGAGAAAAAAAGTAAGGGGAAAGGATACAAAATCAAGAGGTTTGGGAAAATGATAGTACTATACATAGTAATACATAAAATTCTTTGTATCGATAATATATTTCTTGAACTATGTAAGTAAAAAATATCCTCATTTTTACCATTTATATCATATATTATATTTATAATTCAAACATTTAATTTCCAATTTCTAATACGTATATATATATATTTGTTAGTAGAAGGTAATTTATGAAAGAGGAAAGTAAGACTAGAATAGTTAAAAAGATTTGTAGTTTATTTAAGTAAATGATATAATTAAGGAAGTTTAGAATTTAGAAAATATTGAGGGGGTGGATCTGCGTATAGCGCAGACGTTTTTAGGTGATACGACATTATGTAGAAAAATAATAAGGGGTGTATATGTATAGTATAATAAATGTGTTCTTGTGTATAAAAGAATGTGAGAATTGATATAAAAATGAGTAAGTATTTGTATTAATATGTTATATTAATATTGCCTTTTAATATCATTTATTAATCAGAAAAACTACTATTAGTCTCCTCTTCATTTTTGCCATTTTAAAAATATACATTAAATTTCTCTGTTTGCCTGCCTACCTACCTATCACACAAAAATGTTTCCAGACACACTGAGATAAAAATTGTGGATAATTAACATAGACAGTTCCAAAGATAGTAACATCTTTTCATTCCAAATTAACCTTTGTATATCAGCAGAACAGAGTTGCAAGAGACAATCAGGCGATGCCTGGATGCTACAAATGGTCCTAAATGTAAGCTGATTGCCAAAAATGCAACCATATAACAGCAGGAGTGATGCAGCAGTTGTAACTCTGAGGATAAAAATGCTAAGCAACTTTCCCCCCCAAAAGTCTGCCATGACTTCAGATAGTCATTATCTGATTCATTGTCAGTGGAAGATTACTTGCATTATCTGTATCTCTTTTGTCCAAATACTCAAAGCAGCACCGCATTGTTGTAACACAAATGCTGTCCTTTCTTAGACATGTCTAAAAGGGTTGGAGTTTGTAGTTCAATGATGTGTCATTGCTTTTGTTGGTTGTCAGCCCTTGATCGTACTCCTCCTAACTGTGAACATTGCTGCTCCCTGTTTGCTGATGTGGAGACAACTGGCATGCAAGGTATTAACACAATCTTATATAATACACTTCATTCATGCACAAGGAAGTCTGCCAACATTATGTTCTGATCATCATATTATTATCTTCTTGAACACATGTCCATCCTAAAATTTCCTAACTGTTCCACAAGGCCCAACTTTTCATAAATATCACGGGGGAAATTGGAAATGGTAAATAAAACAAACGGCCTTTTTTCATTCCCCAGACACACATTGCCTTTTAAGGTTTATTTGGTTTAATTAAACAAGTATTCCTAATCCAGCAGGGGGATCTATATTCAGTAATACAATTTCAATATTCTTGAAACCTCGGCTGGTATTTGGCTGAATTTGCTTCTTCTTATGGCTGATGAGGGTCTGTTTCTCCTTGGGCTTACTGATATTTATAGCCATACCTGGTATGCTATTAGGATAGTGCTCTGAAAAGACTTGGAGAAAAGCAACCATTGCCAATACTTGAAAGATCATGAAAGTGTTGTTCATCAGAAAAGGGTATTACACCAGTCTCTTCTTTATTTTTGCCACCATAGAAATACCACAGTTCTGTTCCTCCAATGTAAACAAGAACAACATATATTTTCATAGGTGGCAATCCATGAATCCATGAATCCCAGAGGCCGGTTAGGTCCCACAGAGTTGGTCTTCTCCGGGTCCCGTCAACTAAACAATGTCGTCTGGCAGGACCCAGGGGAAGAGCCTTCTCTGTGGCGGCTCTGACCCTCTGGAATCAACTCTCCCCCAGAGATTAGGACTGCCCCCACCCTCCTTGCCTTTCGTAAACTCCTTAAAACCCACCTCTGTCATCAGGCTTGGGGGAACTGAGATATCCCCCCCTTGCTTATGTAGTTTTGTGCATGAAATGACTGTGTGTATGTATTTTATCTATTGGGTTTTTTTTTCTTTTTAGACTTCGTAATGTAAAACTGTTATTTTAGATTTTAATTATTAGATTTGTTACCATGTATTGTTTTTATCACTGTCGTGAGCCGCCCCGAGTCTACGGAGAGGGGCGGCATACAAATCTAATAAATAATAATAATGATGATGATGATGATGATGATGATGATGATGATGATGATGATCATGATGCCAGGTAGTCCTTGACTTAAGACCACAATAAAACCCAACCTTTCCATTGCTAAGCAACATATTTATTAAGTGAATTTTGTCCCATTTTACGACCTTTCTTGCCACAGTTGCTGGGGGAATCACTGGAGTTGTTAAAATAGTAACATGGCTGCAGTGATGGGCTACCAAAATTTTTACTACCACACTGTGGGCATGGCTTATGCATTTTGTTTCAACATCTTTCAGTGCATATTTATTTGTTTGTCTGTCTGTCTGTCTGTCTGTCTGTCTGTCTGTCTGTCTGTCTGTCTGTCTGTCTGTCTATCTATCTATCTATCTATCTATCTATCTATCTATCTACTCATTCATTCATTCATTCATTTTGGCGTACAACAATTGAGAGTTCCGGGGTGGAGTTCCATTTTCACTACCCAAGTGCGTTCCCCACTGTCTGGGCAGTAGCCCACTCCTGATTATCTACTATATAAAGTGTATGTACACACACGCAAGCATGCACAACTCTTCTAAAATGATACACATCCAACCTCATTTACTGTGATAGGAAAAACATACCTAGAGCCCAGAAGGGAAAAAAAGAAAAAAAAATCAAAATTTTGCTACCGGTACTGCATACCTGACCGTATCCTTAGGAGCCCACCACTGCCCAGAGCCCAAAAGGGAAAAAAGAAGAAAAAAAATCAAAAATTTTCTACTGGTTCTGCGTACCTGACTGAAATGAAGGAGACTCAGACAAGAAGTACAAGATGGTTCCGTTTATTCAGCTCTTCCGCAAGTGACTTCAGCAAGGAACGCATCTGAGCTGTCAGTGTCAAAACAGCCCTATTTATACTTTTAAGGCTCGCGCCTAAAAGAAACGGCCGTGCGTCTTAGCCAATCAGACACGGCCAGGGTTTATTCATAGTTAGAGACAGTATTTACAAAATCTTTCTTTTACAGAGTTTTACATTGGTTATACAGACTTAACACCCCTCCCTCATTAGTTGAGTCAAACTGTCAATCAGTGAGCCAAGTGACGTAGTCCTCCAATCGATTGGGCCGGCGTGACGTGCGCTCAGACCTGCGCAGATCATTACCGGCTGGTATGTCTGTGGTGGAGGTTGGCTCGCTGTTGTCTCCTGTCCGCGGCTGGGCCCAAGTTGGGGCTCTGGCCTGCGGAGATGAGTATGCTGGTGGCACACCGTGCCCTGAAGAGGAGGAAGGCTCGGCGTCGCTGGAGGATGCATCTAGCCGTGGTAAGTCCTTTTGTAATTCCAAAAGTTCGAGTTGCGAATTAGTGTCTGCTTGGGGGGAAGAATTTCCGTTAGCGGCCGGCTCTTCATTTGGTGTTATGCGCCCTCTTAAATGATCGATGTGCCGCCTCCATGTGCGGCCATCTTCCAATTGTACCACATAAGATTTTGGGGCTGTTTGCTGCATTATTTTTCCTTTCATCCAACTCAACCCCCCGTCAAAATTTCTAGCAAAAACAAGTTGCCCTAGGTACATGCTTCTTTCAGGTGCTATACAAGTTTCATCATTTACATTTTGAGTACAATAACGAGGGTGCAACCTGTCCAGGGGGGACCTTATTTTTCGACCCATTAAAATCTCTGCTGGGCTTTTGTTTGTGATGGAATTTGGGGTGATATGCTGCATTAATAGGAATTGATCTAATTTGTGTTGTATTTCCCCTGGGCCTGCCCTGCGCAAGGCTTCTTTGGCCACACGTACGTAACGTTCTGCAAGGCCATTAACCCATGGTGAGTAAGGGGATGTGAGTGCGTGTCTGACCCCTAAGTTGCTTAAGAAACACTCAAATTGTCTGGCAGTCAATTGTGGCCCGTTATCTGAAACTAGGATGTCTGGGCACCCATGTGTGGCAAACAAGTGATATAATGCCTTAATGGTGGCACAAGTAGTAATATTTTGCATAGCAATGATTTCCACCCATCTGGAGAAAGCGTCTACCACAATTAAAAAGTTTTGAGTTCCAATAGGCCCTGCGAAGTCAATGTGAATGCGGGACCATGGCCCAGTGGGTCTTTCCCATTCCAGAGGTGTTGTTTTCGGGGGATTGGGTCGTGACTCCTGGCAATGGTCACAGTTTGCTACCCATTGCTCAATGTCCCTATCTAAACCTGGCCACCACAAGTAACCCCTGGCCAAACCCTTCATTCTAACAATGCCTGGGTGGCCTGCATGCAACATACTTAGTACCTTCTGTTTTAAAGTATTGGGGATGACCACCCTGTCACCCCATAACACGCATCCCCTCAAGTAGGATAATTCCAACCTCTTTGATTTAAAATCTGACAGTCCAGTTTCCTCAGAGTCTCCCAACCATCCTTTTTGAATACAATTGATTACTCTTAATAATAGTGAATCCTTCTTAGTGTGCTCAGCCACCTCTTTGGCAGTGGTCAGGCAGTTTTCCTCAAGGTCTATTAGTAACACATCCTCTGTGGGGGTTGGATCTGAGACTAACTCGGGCATGGGGCATCTGCTCAGGCCGTCAGCATGGTTTATAGATTTTCCCCCCTTATGTGTTAGTTGATATTGATATCCTGACAGGAATAGAGCCCATCTTATTAATCTAGGGGACATGAAAGGAGGAGTTGGTTTGTTGGAAGCTAGAAGACCAAGCAGGGGTTTGTGATCTGTTATTAGTTCAAAACTCCTCCCACACAGATAGTAGTGAAATTTCTTAACGCTAGAGACTAGGGCCAATGCCTCTTTGTCTAATTGGCTGTAATTTCTCTCGGCCGTGGACAATGTTTTAGAAAAGAAGGCGATGGGGGCCTCTGTATTGTTTGGCATTATGTGAGCTAATACCCCGCCGACCCCATACGCCGAAGCGTCGCACGTGAGCCTTATGGGCAAAGTTGAGCTATATTGAACCACTACGCTTTTAGAGGTCAATAACTGTTTTATTTTATGAAAAGCTTCGCGCTCCATTGTGCCCCAGGTCCAGGGAATTCCCTTCTGCAGCAGTCGGTGTAGCGGTTCTGCTGCCGTTGCCTTCTGCTTCAGAAAGACAGAATAAAAATTAAGAAGGCCCAGAAATGCTTGGAGTTCCGTCTTATTATTTGGTTCGGGTGCTTTGGTTATGGCCTCTAATTTATCTGCTGTGGGGTGTATTCCCTCACTGTCTATTCTATAGCCCAGAAATTCTATGCTATTGGCTCCCCATACACATTTGTCTGGTTTTACTTTTAACCCCTTAGCTTGAAGTCTAGCCAACACTTCTCTGATGCGCATGTTTAATTCTGCTTGGTTTTTTCCTGATATAAATATATCGTCAAAATATGGGGTGGTTCCTTTTATACCTGCTAATAATCGTTCCATGAAACTTTGGAAAATGCCTGGGGCAGTACTGACCCCAAATTGCAGGCGGGTGCACCTGAAAGCACCCCTGTGGGTCACTATGGTCTGGGCCAGGGATGTGGCCTCATCGACCGGAAGCTGTTGGTATGCTTGCGCCAGGTCGATTTTTGAAAAGACTCTCCCTTCCCCCAGGGAATGTAGCAACTGTTGGACTACTGGGATTGGGTATGGATGGTGTTGAAGGGCTTTATTGATAGTGGCTTTGTAGTCTGCACAGACCCTTAAGGAGCCATCAGGTTTAACTGGAGTGACTATGGGGGTTTCCCATGGCCCTTGTTCTACAGGGACTAAGATGCCCTGGGCAATAAGTTTGTCCAATTGGATGTCTAATTTAGGTAATAGCGGTAGGGGTACCCTGCGAGGCTTAAGTCTGACTGGGGGTACCTTGGGATCTAGAGAGAAGGAGATAGGGGCCCCATTATAAGTGCCCAAAGTAGGGCTGAAAACCTCAGGAAATTCTTGGATAAAATTAGGAATATCAGGTTCAGTATTTATATGACAAAGACCCAGTATTTCAATACCCAAAGGAGACATCCATGTTAGCCCCAGGAGGGAGTGTTTGGCTCCCTCAACCACGATTAGAGGAAGAGAATATTCACAATTTTTAAATTTTACAGGCACATCTACTTTCCCCAAAACAGGTATGACATTACCTTGAAAATCCCTTATTACTAAAGTTGAGTTAGCAAAGTCAGTTTTAAGAAAATTTGGCATATACATTTTGAATTTGTCCCAAGGCATGATAGAATGCTTAGACCCTGTGTCTAATTCTAGGTTACAGGGTTTGTTATTTAAAAGTAGCGAGATGATAATCTTGTTCCCTCCTTTAGTAGTTGCGCAATTTACGTAAGTTTGTGCTTTACCTCGTGCGTAGTCACGGTTAGCGGTGGAGTCGTTTCTGCGATTGAAGCCTCTGGAAAATTTGTTGTCCCGCGGTTGTTGTGCCTGGTTGTTGAAACGTTGTTGGCGGGGTGTAGAGAAGGACTCCTCTGGTAGGGGCGCTCTGCAAGCCTCGGCGATGTGCCCGCGACGATTGCAGCGGCGGCAAATGGCGTCCCTGAAGGGGCAGCGCTGTCGTGGGTGATTTCCTCGGCACCCGGGGCATGGGTTGGATGGACGTTGGTATCTGGGTTGTCTGGCGTGCTCGGACGGCAGCAGGAGACAGGTGTCGTCGTCCGTGGCAGCTGGGCTGAGGTCATCTGGGGTTTCGGCGCGGGAAACAGCAACGGAGATTTTGGAGACGATTTCCTTCTTTTCGTGTTCCTTTAGTTCTTTGGCGGCCGCGTCAGCTACTTCGGCTGTTTGAGCCAACTTGATAACCGACTGAAGCGTTGGGTCGTCTTCTGTCAGGATTTTATTTCGTACCGTCGCATTCTTCATTCCAAAAATTAGAGCGTCTGTGAGGCGAGCTTCTGGGCTGTCAAATTTGCACTTTGACAGTACTGTGCGAAGTCGCGTGGCAAACTGATTGATTGTCTCTGACTCACGCTGGGTCATCCTAGAAAATTGATGTCTGTAGACTACGGCAGGCTTCGTTGGTTTGAAGTGGTTGGCGAGTCTTGCTTGGAGGTCGTCCCATGGAACGGATTTAGCCGGGAGCGGGTCGGTGAGCGTTTGGACGAGGTCAAAAATTTCCGTCCCGCAATAGTTCAAGAAAATCGCCCGCTTTCTGTCGTCTTCGGCTTCTCCCATTCCTGCCGCTTCTAGGAAGATTTCAAATTTCGCCATATAGGCGTCCCAGGATGACTTCTCGGGGTCGAAGTAGTCGGGAGCCCGGCCGATCTGGAGGTGATTCATGCTTGGCTCGTGGATTCTTCGTTCTCTCGTCGCCAGTGAAATGAAGGAGACTCAGACAAGAAGTACAAGATGGTTCCGTTTATTCAGCTCTTCCGCAAGTGACTTCAGCAAGGAACGCATCTGAGCTGTCAGTGTCAAAACAGCCCTATTTATACTTTTAAGGCTCGCGCCTAAAAGAAACGGCCGTGCGTCTTAGCCAATCAGACGCGGCCAGGGTTTATTCATAGTTAGAGACAGTATTTACAAAATCTTTCTTTTACAGAGTTTTACATTGGTTATACAGACTTAACACTGACCGTACCTGTAGGAGCCCATCACTGCATGGCTGTTAAGTGAATCTGGTTTCCCCATTGACTTTTCTTGTCAGAAGATTGCAAAAGGTGATCATATGATAGTTTAAGTGTGATAAATATAAACCAATTAGCAAGCATCTGAATTTTGATCATAGGGATGTTGCAATGGTTGTAAGTGTGGAAAATTGGTTACAACTTTTTTTCACTGCCAGCGTAACTTCGAATGGCCACTGAACAAACTGTTGTAAGTTGAGAGGACTATTGTACTTTACACAAAATACTTAGCTATTTGGAGAAGGACTTCCTGGTATTATATCAGGATCAAGACCAAAAAGGTTTTTATTTTATTTTATTTATTTATTTTGTCCAATACAAATTGAAAGTTAAGGAGAATAAAAACGTGTAGTACTAAATATCAGGGAAGGGATAGAAGAAGAGATATGAGACTAGAATACATCAATGAAGAGTAGAGGAAGGATATATAGATGGGAGAAAAGATATTTAAAATATAGGAGAAACAATTAGACAGGGGATGGAAGGCACACTAGTGCACTTATGCTCGCCCCTTACTGACCTCTAAGGAATCTGGAGAAGTCAACTGTGGAAAATCTAAGCGAAAAAAGTTGGGGGTTGGGGGTTGACGGAGTCTGGTAATGAGTTCCACGCTTCAACAACTTGATTGCTAAAGTCATATTTTTTACAGTCAAGTTTGGAGCGGTTGATATTAAGTTTGAACCTGTTGCGTGCTCTTGTGTTATTGCGGTTGAAGCTGAAGTAGTTGTTGACAGGCAGGATGTTGCAACATATGATCTTGTGGGCAATACTTAGATCATGTTTAAGGCGTCGTAGTTCTAAGCTTTCTAGACCCAGGATTGTATGTCTAGTTTCGTAGAGTATTCTGTTTTGAGTGGTGGAGTGAAGGGCTCTTCTGGTGAAGTATTGTTGGACCTTTTCTAGGGTGTTGATGTCTGAAATTTGGTGTGGGTTCCAGACAGGTGAGCTGTATTCGAGGATGGGTCTGGCGAAGGTTTTGTAAGCTAGCTTTTTTCTAAAATGCATCTGGAGGTTGATTAGAAGTCAGTGAAGATGATAGATATTGCTCCTTTCCCCTGTATATTCCATTTCATTTCTTTCCTTTCTTTTCTTTTTTAGTAAGTATTTATAGGACATACATGGTTCCATATATAAATGAATGTATATAAAGAAATACCATAGCAACTCTTAAATAGTATTGGATTTTTTGGACTTACCTTTGCTTGTTTGGGGGAGGGAATGACAGCATTCTATAGTTGTGTTAAATCTAGCAAAATCTTAACAATGAAACATTTGCTTTCTGTGGTTTCAGATCAAATATTTGCAGGACCTTGCATCACTTTTATCTAGTAACATAAACTAAGAGATCTCCAAGGTCTTTGAAAAAGAGCTGGGGGCTGAATGTGTCTTTGGGATATGGATTGCCCATTCCTAATTTATCGCTCTGTGTTTTTTTAAAAAATCACATACAAATTATTTCATTTGAAGTTTAAGTATGCTTTATTTAAAGAGAAGGATTTAGGGGTAGTGATTTATGACAGTCTCAAAATGGGTGAGCAGTGTGGTTGGGCAGTAGGAAAAGCAAGTAGGATGCTTGACTGCATAGCCAGAGGTATAACAAGCAGGAAGAGGGAGATTGTGATCCCGCTATATAGAGCGCTGGTGAGACCACATTTGGAATACTGTGTTCAGTTCTGGAGACCTCACCTACAAAAAGACATTGACAAAATTGAACGGGTCCAAAGACGGGCTACAAGAATGGTGGAAGGTCTTAAGCATAAAACGTATCAGGAAAGACTTAATGAACTCAATCTGTATAGTCTGGAGGACAGAAGGGAAAGGGGGGACATGATCGAAACATTTAAATATGTTAAAGGGTTAAATAAGGTCCAGGAGGGAAGTGTTTTTAATAGGAAAGTGAACACAAGAACAAGGGGACACAATCTGAACTTAGTTGGGGGAAAGATCAAAAGCAACGTGAGAAAATATTATTTTACTGAAAGAGTAGTAGATCCTTGGAACAAACTTTCAGCAGGCATGGTTGGTAAATCCACAGTAACTGAATTTAAACATGCCTGGGATAAACATATATCCATCCTAAGATAATATAAGGGCAGACTAGATGGATCATGAGGTCTTTTTCTGCCATCAGTCTTCTATGTTTCTATGTTTCTAAACTGCATTTAATTTCTTTAAGTTTATTAAGACAAAATGAAATGAGATAGCTGAGACTCTCATTCTGAGCTATCACAGATAGCTGAGAGATAGCACTCTGCAGCATTTCATTCCAAATCTATTTCTTTTTGCATTGTATTTGAATATTATCTAATATATGAAGAATGACAGATGATAGAAAGACATTGTGATAATCAGGGCACAGCATAAAGATAACACAAAGAGCTTGCAGTTCAAACCAGCCCTTTTAGAGTTCCAAATCTCTCCCAGATAAACCTCAAACAGCCTCTCGTCTCAATTAGTCCAGCCTAGCACTGTCGGCATCAAGGCCGCATAGCAATAAATCTCTTTTTTTTCCCTGGCAAAACAAGAATAAAGCAAGGAGTTCGGGGAGTAAAAAATCCAGATAATCATTCCAGAACACCACACAGAAATGCAAGGATTCTTGGCAAGTTCAAATGTCAGCACACAGCATTCCAGGAACTCAGCATTTGTTCCCAACAAATGCCACTCCCCACAGTGTTTCCTTGAGTCTTATTCCCCAGGTATTATAATAATAATAATAATAATAATAATAATAATAATAATAATAATTATTATTATTATTATTTATTAGATTTGTATGCTGCCCCTCTCCGAAGACTCGGGGCGGGTCACAACAATAATCAAAGACAATATAACATTGCAACAAATCTAATATTAAAAGAGAAAGATATATAAAAACCCAACAATTAAAAACCATGCAACACATACATACCAAAACATAAAATATAAAAGCCCTTGGGGAGGTGTCTCAGTTCCCCCATGCCTGGCGATATAGGTGGGTCTTGAGTAATTTGCAAAAGACAAGGAGGGGGGGCATTCTAATCTCTGGGGGGAGTTGATTCCAGAGGGCCGAGGCCGCCACAGAGAAGGCTCTTCCCCTAGGGGGGGTAACTTGGTTATGAAATCCAACAAGACTGTCTTCCAAGGTCTTGATGTGGGTAGCAGATGCAAGAGCCCAGGAAGTGCACCAGTAGCATATTTGGCTTGTCGACATATCCTGAGGCATCATGTCAGCGTTGTGGCCACCAAAACATCCTAGATATAAGGTGCAAAATTTTAAAGACCCCAAAGTGACGCAGCGCTGAGTTGTCATGACACTGGCACAGAATGAGGTTGCCAAATGCTCCAATGGAATCAGTGATGGGCTCCTACAGGTATGGTCAGGTAGGCAGAACCAGTAGAATTTGAATTTTTTTCTTTTTCCCCCTTCTCGATATGTTTTTCCTATTGCAGTAAATGAGGTTGAATGTGTATAATTTTAGAAGAGCTGTGCATGCATGTGTGTATGTGTACATACACTTTATATAGTAGATAATGTATATTTTTTTTGTGCCTGTGTGTAATATGTATATACACATATGGCATATATACATAGAATTAAATAGTATATTTTGGATGTTCAGTAATAGTAAGGGAAATTGTATTTCTTTGAGGCCAGGCACCCTAACCCTAACCCAAACCCTTGACATCAACTTGGTTACCTTTAAGCCAGTCACATGACCTTTAAGCCACCCCGGTCACATGGTTGTCAAACCACTCCCACCTGGTCACATGGCTGGCAAGCCACACACACAAACTAAGCCATGCTCACAGTGCAATAAATTTTTTTGCAACCCTTCACTGAATGGAATCACTGTTCAAGGTGGGATTTTGTCCCTTCTTCAGGTATACTCAGGATTCTGGGACAGTGCGAGAGCTTGTTGATTCCACCATCTCGGAACATAGGTCACCTGAAAGTCAACTCAGGCAGAAAACAGTGACCATCACACCTGGAGTTGGTTCAGTGTCTAGGCCATCCATAAATGTACCTGGTTGTGATGGCCCATCCGAACCTCAACCTGGTGGCAGGGCCTTTCCAGATGCTGCTGCCATGCCTCAAAGGCAACCTTAACCACCAGCAGCTCCTTGTCCCATATAGTATAATTGCATTCCAGAGCTGATGGCTTCTGGAAATAATAAGCATATGGGAACAAGGTGGCTACATAGGTATAGGCTTGTAGGAGCATTGTCCCAACAGCTACATCTAATGCATCTGTCTCCACCACAAATGGCCAGAATGGATCAGGATGCTTGAGGATAGTCTCAGAGGTGAAAGCAGCCTCAGCACCCCAAAGGAACTTTTCCCAGGGGGTGGGTCATGCTCCCCAGCTGAGCTCTCCTCCTCCCTTCCTGGAGGCAAGCCTTGCTCATTCAAAACAGCCTTGCCTGGATTGACTCTCGTCTTCCCCAGTTTCCTCCAAGACCATTCACTCACTCGCTCTCAGTTCTTCTTCCACCACAAAATCAGACTCCAATGGTGGCATGACAGATATATTTTTGGAATATTTATTTATTTATTTATTGGATTTGTATGCCGCCCCTCTCTGCAGACTCGGGGTGGCTAACAACAGTGACAAAAAACAACATGTAACAATCCACTGTTAAACAACTAAAAAAAACCTTATTATAAAACCAAACATACATACAAACATACCATGCGTAAATTGTAAGGCCTAGGGGGAAAGAATATCTCAGTTTCCCCATGCCTGATGGCAGAGGTGGGTTTTAAGAAGCTTACGAAAGGCAAGACGAGTATTCTGAGCAGAGTCAGGTTACAAGCGGTGTGCCACAAGTTCTGTTCTGGGTCCTATTCTTTTTAATATGTTTGTGAGTGACATAGGGGAAGGTTTGGTAGGGAAGGTTTGCCTATTTGCCGATGACTCTAAACTGTGCAACAGGGTTGATATTCCTGGAGGCGTCTGTAATATGGTAAATGATTTAGCTTTACTAGATAAATGGTCAAAGCAATGGAAACTGCAGTTTAATGTTTCCAAATGTAAAATAATGCACTTGGGGGAAAAGGAATCCTCAATCTGAATATTGTATTGGCAGTTCTCTGTTAGCAAATACTACAGAAGAAAAGGATTTAGGGGTAGTGATTTCTGACAGTCTCAAAATGGGTGAACAGTGCAGTCGGGCGGTAGGGAAAGCAAGTAGGATGCTTGGCTGCATAGCTAGAGGTATAACAAGCAGGAAGAGGGAGATTATGATCCTGCTATATAGAATGCTGGTGAGACCACATTTGGAATACAGTACTGTGTTCAGTTCTGGAGACCTCACCTACAAAAAGATATTGACAAAATTGAACGGGTCCAAAGACGGGCTACAAGAATGGTGGAAGGTCTTAAGCATAAAACGTATCAGGAAAGACTTAATGAACTCAATCTGTATAGTCTGGAGGACAGAAGGAAAAGGGGGGACATGATCGAAACATTTAAATATATTAAAGGGTTAAATAAGGTCCAGGAGGGAAGTGTTTTTAAAAGGAAAGTGAACACAAGAACAAGGGGACACAATCTGAAGTTAGTTGGGGGAAAGATCAAAAGCAACATGAGAAAATATTATTTTACTGAAAGAGTAGTAGATCCTTGGAACAAACTTCCAGCAGACGTGGTAGATAAATCCACAGTAACTGAATTTAAACATGCCTGGGATAAACATATATCCATCCTAAGATAAAATACAGAAAATAGTATAAGGGCAGACTAGATGGACCAGGAGGTCTTTTTCTGCCGTCAGACTTCTATGTTTCTATGTTTCTAAGGAGGCTAGGGGCAATTCTAATCTCTGGGGGGAGTTGGTTCCAAAGGGCCGTGGCCGCCACAGAGAAGGCTCTTCCCCTGGGTCCCGCCAAATGACATTGTTTAGTTGACGGGACCGGAGAAGACCCACTCTGTGGGACCTAACTGGTCGCTGGGATTTGTGCAGCAGAAGGTGGTCTCTGAGATAATCTGGTCTGGTGCTAATATGCTAGCTGTATACTACTAAATAGAAAGCAAGCAAACAAAAGCTATGAATATTAAAACTATTATTGTTGATAATAGACTAGAGATTGATTTATTTCTAAATATGTGTTGAAGTGCTACCAACTAGTTTACATGGCTGGTTGACCATGGTTGCTATTGCTTCACCCTAATTACTGGTTTTTACTGTTGTCGTGGAGCAACGTTAGCTATATTATTCCTTCACACATTTCTGTAGCATTGAGAGAAATCTTACTTTTTCCTGGTTCTATATTCAAAGTTAGGCATAATTACAATAGTGCTATCAGCACCACCTTCCATCCATATTTATTTATTAGATTTGTATGCCACCTCTCTCCGTAGACTCGTTTTCTTATTATCAAATGACTTTGTGAAGAGGAATCAGAGGAAAGATCTGTGGAGCTCTTTTTGAAGTTTATATTGAATTATAATCTGAATTTTTAAAAAAATAAAATGATGTATCACTGACATTCAACACTTGAAGACTGTCAAATATGAATAAAGGAATTTCAAATGTATATTGCAAATGTAAAGAAGATAGATTTTACCATCTCTAGTGAACTTTGTGACAAAGTGAAGAAATACTGGAACCAGATGTTAATTTTAACAACTGAAAAAAGAAGTGTTTCTTTTCTGGTTCAAAGAGCTTGAAAGAAAATTTGGAACGTTGTTATTATATATGTTGACAATGGCTGGAAATTTATATGCCCTAAGATAGAAAGATACATTAATTTCCCCAATGAAAGAATGCATGGTAAAGATGATATGGTTGGTAATGATAGATAAACTATTTTTAATTAAAGAGAAAAAATTAACTAGTTTTGTTTCCATGTAGAAACCACTTCTGAACCTTGAGCTCAAAGTGGGCAAAAATTGAAATGTTAATTTTAGGTTTTGATGACTGATTAACTTTGATGTTGTGGAAATAGCTTGAAATAATTAGACATGTAAAGAAAAAGGTTGAGCTTGTAGTTTTTCTTGTGTTCTACTGCTCTGGAAAAAATCAGAAGTCACTATTTTTGTTTCTTTTCCTTACCCTTAAGACCTCTTTTCTAACTGTATCCTTTTTGAACCTTTCTTTTTATTTGTATTTTATCTTATAACAAACTTTAGTAAAAATATTATAACCATCTTTCTCCTCCAATGTGTTAGCCAGTGTTCCTAGTTTTATATCAATTGGTAAACTGATAATCATCGTTTTAGCCACTTTCTCCAAGACTGGCAATAAATAGTTGATCTGAGAACGAGATGGGTTATCTTTATTTATTATTATTGTTGTTATTGTTGTTGTTGTTGTTGTTGTTGTTGTTGGTATTATTATTATTATTATTATTATTATTATTATTATTATTATTATTATTATTATTATTATTATGTCAATACAACACAGCAAACGAGATCACTATGCTGGATTTCGTATTTCATCACCAGTCGGGCGCTTCCCAAGCACCTAGGACTGCATGATGAATTATGTTTGCTGATCCCAGTAAAGAGGCCTTTTGCAATTGACAGATGGAGATTTTGTCAATTCTGATGGTTTTCAAATGTCCGCTGAGATCCTTTGGCACTGCGCCCAGCGTGCCAAGTACCACTGGGACCACTTTCACTGGCTTATGCCAGAGTCGTTGCAGCTCGATTTTTATATCTTCGTATTTCACTAATTTCTCTAGCTGCTTCTCCTAAATTCTGCTATCCCCTGGGATTGCGATGTTGATGATCCATACTTTCTTTTTCTCCACAATCAGGATGTCTGGTGTTTTATGCTTCAGAATTCAGTCAGTCTGAAGTCGGAAGTCCCACAGTAGTTTTGCTTGATCATTTTCAACCACTTTTTCGGGCTTATGATCCCACCAGTTCTTTGCCACTGGTAAATGGTAGTTCCGGCACAAGTTCTAGTGGATCATCTGTGCCACAGCATCATGTCTATGCTTGTAGTCAGTCTTTGCAATCATTTTGCAGCAGCTGAGGTTGTGATCGATTGTTTAATCTGTTTCTTTATAGAGTCTGCTCTAAATAATGATATAATAATATCTAATAATAAACCAAACCAAACCAAGATAAAATAAAATAAAAATGAAAATAAAATAAAATAGGAACAATACACAAAGCACAGGACCAGCACTGCATTCAAGGTAGTATACCAAACTGAACCATTTTTAATATTCTCTGGATACAATAATTTAATCAATAGGTTATATCATATAGCCCATATTTTTCCATTTTATCAAAAATAATATCATAAACTTTATTGAATTAATTGCATCAGCTACAATCCTAAATTAAAACTAAGCTAAAAATTACATTTCTGTTTGGAACAGAATTGAAGTAGTACAACTTTATGTCCAGAATTTATCTGAATTAAATAAAGAAATCTACATTTAAAAAATTTATATTTGAAAGAAATGTTTATTCAAAAACTACAATTATGCGAACCAAAATCTATTAAATCAACCGAATCAACAGAATTTAAATTCTTCATTAGGTTCTTATATACCAAAATTTTAATATATATCTAGATATATAAACTCACATTTTCCTTCACACTCTCTGGTCAAACCGACTGCCTAAATGATCTGTCAAACCCCGGACCTGCAGGGCTTTTTGTATATGGTAAAATGATGCCTATAGTTCTTCGCTACTAAAATAATGTTTGCACAAATACTTTCTCCTGGTGTCTAAGGTTCATTTTGCATAGTGGCAGTTCACTGTGTGATACTTCTTTTAAAAATATAGTACAAAGAATAATCCTTCTGTAAACATCATTTGTTTCTGCTCCTATAACTACAGATCAACAGCTAAGAAATGGCAGGTATTAAGTAATTCTGCTGGAAAAATGAAACTAACATTTGACTCTCCCATTTCTATTTTTCACTAAGGTGGTAAGAATTGTCAGAACTGACAGCGCTAGCCATTGCTTTAATAAGGAGATCATTGAAGATTGTAAAATTGTCTGCGATTGCCCTATACACAAAGGATTTTAAATTGTAGGTCATAACTTTAAAGTTGAATAATGCAACCAATATCCCTGTGTTGCATATAAAAGATTCAGAATATGGAGATCTATGAAAATAGTCCAGATAATACTTAATAAATGTCTAAGAGATATTGCAATTACATGTGTTAAGTATTATCTGGACTATTTTCATATATATATATATTTGTTTTCGTTGATTTTCACGGGTACAGGTATGACGGTCTTGGTATATTCGGGTTTCTTCCCGTGTAGGATTTGGAAATTTCTGGCGATGTTTCGACGAGGTCTCACTCGTCATCTTCAGGCTGGTGTTTCTGTCCTTGTTCTCAGGCGAACACTGCGAGACCTGAGCTGCCTTCCTTCTATAAATACTGGTGGCTGGGTGTGGTTTGATGGCTCAGCAATTGCCTGCTGTGTAGAAACTTCCTGGTGAGTCAGTGGGGTAACAATTGGGGTCGTTGATGTAGCTGAGGTATGCTGATTAGTTAATGGTTGTAGATTAGGCGTGATATCCTGTCTGTCTGTCTGTGTGTGTGTCTCTCTCTCTCTGTGTTGTTATTTGAACTTGCAGCTTTGCCTTGTAAGGCAGAGAATTAACCTCTAGGCTACAATATCTAATCCCTTCAGCTTTGTACCAGGGAAGTGGTACAAATCTCAGTGAGGGTATGGCTAGCTGATGAGGCCAGAAAAAAGCCAAACTAGATCTATCATAGTTTCTATTAATTTTCAAATTCAGCAAAAACATGTGACACATGCAGAACATAGTTTGTCAGCTATGAATACATTAATTAACTGCCTTGGAAATGGCCCTGGGTTGGGCCGAGAGGCAAAAGGAAGCATTAAGTTCCTCCCATATTTTGGTATACCAGGGTTATTCGACAGAATCATATTCGGGTTTCTTCCCGTGTAGGATTCAGATATTTCTGGTGATGTTTCGACGAGGTCCCATTCATCATCTTCAGGCTGGTGCTTCTCTCCTTGTTCTAGGGCGAACACGTATAATATATATATTTCATTTTACTAATGACGTACAAGGGATATAAATAACTGGCCACACAATTCTAGCAAAATAAAATTATTTTTATTCTGCACCAAAATTTACATTAAATCTGATTCCCCTGGCAATGAGCATGTGCTGTATAATTGTGAGCCCTGAGAATATCTGACAATTTCTTGGTACTCAAATAATGTGGCTGTATAAATGGTGATAATAACGATTTCCACTTTGGGAGAACCTTTTCTAATAATTATAAAATGCAAAGAAAAGATCGAAGTGATTAAAATGTCATTTAAACCATATGCAAATCAATCTGGTGCTACCTTTTGCTAGCACACTTAAAAAGCCACTATGATGATAGACATTACATGCAAAAGTCAAGTACTCTTGTAATCTTAACAGCAGTTGATTACTCATTCTATCTTTGATAGAAGTACCACCAGTAGAACAAAGGCTTTAGGAGAAGCACATATTTTAGAAGGGTAGGCCATATATATGTCTGGAATCTCCTATTGGCCAAATGTTATCCTGCTTGTGGAGAACTTCGCCACAATCAGAACTAGCTGTTTGTATCAGGGCACAGAATACAAAATAGAGTAGAATACAATAGAATAGAATAGAAAGGAATTCTTTATTGACTAAGTGTGATTGCACACACAAGGAATTTGTCTTTGGTGCATACGCTCTCAGTGTACATAAAAGAAAAAGATACATTTGTCAAGAATCATGATGTACAACACTTAATGATGGTCATAGGGGCTCAAATAAGCGATGAGGAAACAATCAATATTAATAAATATCTTAAGAATACAAGCAACAAGTCACAGTCATACAGTCCTAAGTGGGAGGAAATGGGTGATAGGAATGATGGGGAAAAACTAGTAGTAATTGTAGTGCAAACTTAGTAAATAGTATGACAGTGTTGAGAGAATTATTTGTTTTGTAGAGTGATGGCATTCGGGGGAAAATCTGTTTTTGTGTCTAGTTGTCTTGGTGTGCAGTGCTCTGTAGCGATGTTTTGAGGGTAGGAGTTGAAACAGTTTATGTACAGGATGCGAGGGGTCAGTAAATATTCTCACAGCCCTCTTTTTGACTCGTGTAGTATACAGATCCTCAATGAACTATATCAGTGTTTGCCCTAGAACAAGGACAGAAACACCAGCCTGAAGATGACGAGTGGGACCTCGTCGAAACGTCGCCTGAAATTTCCAAATCCTACACGGGAAGAAACCTGAATATACCAAGACCGTCATACCTGTACCCGTGAAAACCTATGAAAACATAGATCTATCCTAGTGTCCCTTAATTTTCAAATTCAGTAAAAAAATATGTGACATATATATATATATATATATATATATATATATATATATATATATATATATGTCACATGTTTAAGCTGAATTTGAAAATTAAGGGAGACTAGGATAGATCTATATCTATCTCGGCCTTATTTTGGTCTCATCAGCTAGCCATACCTTCACTGGGACTTGAACCTGCAACCTTTGCCTTGTAAGGCAGAGAATTAACCTCTAGGCTACAGTATCCAATCCCTTTAGCTCTGCACCAGGGAAAGGTTACATATTTTTGTGTCGAATCACCCTGGTGTATTGAAGGAACATCACAGCTCCTTTTTTGCCTCTCCTTTATATATATATATAAAATTTAGCACGTTGGAGCAATTCTATGAGCAAGCTAATGAAGGAACATTCCAGTAACTAATCTTCTGAGCCAAGGGTAAGTTAAAGACCAGTATCAATTAATGCTGTACACCTTCTTCTTCTTCTTCTTCTTCTTCTTCTTCTTCTTCTTCTTCTTCTTCTTCTTCTTCTCCTCCTCCTCCTCCTCCTCCTCCTCCTCCTCCTCCTCCTCCTTCTCCTTCCCCTTCTTCTTCTGAGATTTTCTATCAGTTAAGCAAAAAAAGTGCATGAGCATAAGAATTGCTGCAAAGCAACATTTTTATAACTAACAAACTCACTTCAATTTCCTCCTGTTTTTTGAA
Source organism: Erythrolamprus reginae (assembly GCF_031021105.1). Lineage (NCBI taxonomy): Eukaryota > Metazoa > Chordata > Lepidosauria > Squamata > Dipsadidae > Erythrolamprus > Erythrolamprus reginae. The sequence goes on along the minus strand of NC_091954.1, from coordinate 91,546,434 downwards.
CAAAAGGTGGGATTGTCTAGCAGCACCTCCTTTTTTTCAGTGCTTGTAATGACATGTTGAAATGCAACGTTTGTCTTAAGTGTTGCTTACTCTCACTGGCTGTTTAATCTAGGCATATCATCAAGCAGTTGAACCAATGGTTCTTTGACAAAAACACAGACGTTTACTTGGCTCTTGTTTCAATTCCTATGAATTTCTCAGGTTTGGGATGAGAGCCAGCAAGTGACACCCACCATTATTACTTTTCTGAGTGGGAAATACAAAGAATACTTGTGGTTAGGATTAATACAAAGTGAGCAGGATGTGACTTTTCCAGGAATAAAAAAGGATGGACATAACAGGCTGTGCTTTCTGAAGAAACACTATGCTTGATATTTAGAGAGGATCATCTGAGAGAATATTTGTTTAACTTGGATGCCATTTTCTGTTTTAAGCTGGCACAATGCTTGATTTATTTGTGGCAGAATCTCATTTACATCTTCAGCCCAAGACCTTTGTAACATTAAATATATTTAAGAATCGCAGTACAGTATCTTATATAATTTATCCTAACATTTCAGTACTGTATCTACTCTGTGTGCTTTTTATTTGAATTTCCTTGATGCATTTTACCAGGAGGTCATTTTAAGGGCAACGTATATATGAAATAAACATAATTATATCCTATTTATTTTTTAAAAAAATATATCATCTTTTTGTTTATTTAAATGGAGCCAGTAAATAGTATCTCCATAAACTTCTCTAGTTTTAGATTAAATTTCTGCTGATGCTAATGTGCTCAAAAATAAACAGTTACAGATAGTTCTAATACAAGCTAGCACATTTGGTACAGTAAAAATACATTTGTATTTATAGTAAAAATGCCACCTAGAACTAAGGAGAAAATTTATAAAAGTGAGAACAAATAGCCAGTGGAACGGCTTGCCATCAAAAGCCGTAAATGCTTCATCACTTGAAGCTGGAATGATATATGGTTGCCTTCTTGAGCAGGCTGTTGGACTAGAAAACTGCAAAAGTCTGTTCCAACTCTATGATTATTCTGTGATTTTATTTTATTTCATTTCAATTCAATTCAATTCAATTCAATTCAATTCAATTCAATTCATATTTTATTTTATTTTATTTTATTTTATTTTATTTTATTTTATTTTAATTTGTTAGTTCGTTTGTTTATTAGATTTTTATGCCCCCTTCTCCTTAGACTCAGGACGGCTTACAACATGTTATTTATATTGCTGTACCTATTACAGATATGAATCTGCACAGCTAACAACAGTCTTCTGTGAGTTGGCCTTCTCCAGGTCCCGTCAACTAGACAATGTCGTTTGTCTAGTCTTACGGGAAGAGCCTTCTTTGTGGGGGCCTCGGCCCTCTGGAATCAGCTCCCCCCCAGAGATTCATACTGCCCCCACCCTCCTAGCCTTTCGTAAGAGTCTTAAGACTCTGGGCTGGTTAGACCTTAGCCCCTGGACAATGAATGATTGTATGGTTGCTGTATGAATGGGGTGATTGATTTTAATATAACTAAGGATTTTAGATAGTTATGCAATTTTAAATTAATTGGATTTAATTTTTATTGTAACCTACTGTTTTTATATTCATTCATTCATTCATTCATTCATTCATTTATTTATTAGATTTGTATGCCACCCTTCTCCGAAGACTCGGAGCGGCTCACAACAAGAATACAAAATACAAATCCAATGATTAAAATGGGAAAACAGTTAAAAACCCTTGATTTAAAAACACTCATACAACCCAAACAAACCATACATAAAACCAAGCGGTCGAGGGGAATCAATTTCCCCATGCCTGGCAGCAAAGGTTTTTAGGAGTTCACGAAAGGCAAGGAGGGTGGGGGCAGTCCTAATCTCCGGGGGGAGTTGATTCCAGAAGGTCGGGGCTGTCACAGAGAAGACTCTTCCCCTGGGTCCCGCCAGACGGCATTGTTTTGTCGATGGGACCTGGAGAATGCCAACTCTGTGGGACCTAATTGGAGACTGGAAGATAGTTGTTGAGAATGGCTGGGTCCAGAGAAGGCTTCTTGAGGAGGGGTGCACAAGTGCCTCTTTGTAGGGAGCCAGGAAGGACCCCCACCCCAAAGAAGCATTGACAATCTCCTGGACCCAGCTCCATGTCACCTCCCTGCTGTCTGAAACCAGCCAGGAGGGACACAGATCCAGCAAACAGGTGGAGGAACTCACAGTTCCAATGGCCTTGACCACTTTATCAGGTATCACCAGGTCAAACTCCTCCCAGACAGATGGACAAGGATGAGCCCCTGTTACCTTGACTGACTCATTGTCAGTCGATTCTGTTATCCAATCGGAGTCGAGGTCCGCCCGGATCCGAGTGATTTTGTCTGCAAAAAATGTATTAAAATCCTTGGCACTGCTCTGCAAGGGTTTCCCAACTCCCCCCTGGTTAAGAAGGGAGCGGGTCACCCTAAACAGCAGCTGGGCCAGATTCCGCTGATGCAATCAAGGTGGCATGATATGTGCATCTTGCCATCTTGAGTGCCACTTTGTAAGTCTTAATGTGAGCTCTTACAAGTGTTTGATCGGATTTGGGCTTACTCTTCCTCCATCGCTTCTCTAGACATCTCTTCTGACGTTTCAATTCCCGGAGCTCCTTGGTAAACCAAGGAGCCCTCCAGGGTCTAGTGCCACAGAGAGTTCGCAATGGTGCAATCCGGTGAAGAGCCTCTGTCGCAGCCTTATTCCAGGCCACGGCAAGAGACTCCACCGAACTGTGGATGAGTGCATCTGGTATAACCCCAAGTGCCCTCTGAAAGCCCTCTGGGTCCATCAGATGTCTGGGGTGGAACTACCTAATTGGTTCCGCCTCTCTACGGGGGAGAATTGAAGCCAGGAAGTCAAGCCGCAGCAGAAAATATGTTGTAAGATGCCCTGAATCTTCGGAATCAATCAATCAATCAATCAAACAAACAAATATTAAAAATTGAGAAAATCACTGATTTTCACCCTTAAAGTGTGGTCATAATTCACTTGACTTCTATATAGTTACAACTGGGCTTGAACATTTTGAGGTTTATCAAAATCAGTGCATACTAATATGAAATACAAGAATGTGCTGATCACGTATAGTGCTTTTAAAAATAATTGTTGGTTCATAGTTATATAGAAGATACTTCCTCTTTGTTTATGTATGAAAAAGAACACTGTTGTATAACCATGCTTCTATGTTTGTCAATTCTGGAGGCTTTCCCTGGGGTTGGAGAACAGAGAAAGACAATCTTGCCCTGAATGTTGAAAAGTAGCAAATCCCGCAAAAACCTATTTTATTATGCTGATTTATTTTTATTATGTAAAGAACCCATTCTATGGATCTATTTAATAAATAGATAATAAATATAGTGATTATTCGAATTCAGTTATAGTTCATTGGGGATTTATTCTCTTTCCATCTTGACCAGTAGTTTTCTTTAACTTGTCCTTTATATAATTAATCCTATTAAGAAAACAAAACAATCTTTTTTTTTCTATATTCAGCATTTCAATGTTTCGTTTACTACAGCAGGTAAATGCATGTTTGGCATTAACGGCTTAACTGTTCATTTAAAGTTTTAAAGTCTTGGTAGAATGTTTGAAATCATCATCCAAGATAATATCTTGCACCAATTATTTGCTGGAAGGAAAAGTAATTTTATGATAAAGAATAAATGGAATAACTTTGAACCAAAGCTCACAATATGGCTGACATGGCTAAATCTGAAAAGTATGAAATAACAACAAAAGTATGAAATAACAACAAAACCAACAATATTCTATCTGCAGAATGTACTATTCTATTCCTGCAGGTGACTCTTCAGGTCATAAAATAATGTGTGAAGAATTTTATCCTCACCTATGGGTTCTAGCAAAGATTGTATATCAGTTTTTCTTAATTAAAATTTAAACTCTCAGAAAGGATGAATTTACCCAACTGCAAATAGCACCCCCCAGGTAGTGAGGCTATTGTGAATACAATTATTTTAGTATTATTTTCTTTCTTAATGTAGATCAAATTATTTTATAAACTATAAAAGTAAAAATAATTATATGTACAGTGTTCCCTCGATTTCCGCGGGGGATGCGTTCCGAGACCGCCCGCGAAAGTCGAATTTCCGCCAAGTAGTGATGTGGAAGTAAATACACCATTTTTGGCTATGGACAGTATCACAAGCCTTCCCTTAACACTTTAAACCCCTAAATTACCATTTCCCATTCCCTTAACAACCATTTACTCACCATTATTACTGGTACTCACCATGGAATAAGACACTTAGTGATCCTGATATTTATAAACATAATTATTTATTAACAATAATTTTTTTTTTGTTATTTATTTGCAAAAATTATTAGTTTGGCAATGACATATGACATCATTGGGTGGGAAAAACCGTGGTATAGGAAAAAAAACTGCGAAGTATTTTTTAATTAATATTTTTTGAAAAACCGTGGTATAGGCTATTCGTGAAATTCGAACCCGCGAAAATCGAGGGAACACTGTATATGGCTTTTAAAAATTCCCTTCTCAACCCTGTGGGTGGTTTGTGTTAGTATTAGAGCTTTTGTGCAGTATTTTAGCTGTTGCTAGCACTGCACTCTTCTAGAAAGAGAGTTTGGATGTTCTTGGGCTCTACTGGAGCTACTCTCCCAGGTTGGTCGTGATTTTCCAGATCTTCTCTTATTTATTTATTTATTTATTTATTATTTGGATTTGTATGCCGCCCCTCTCCGAAGACTCGGGGCGGCTCACAACAAGCAGTACAAATCATAAATAATCCAATCAGTTAAAATATTTAAAGCTTTAAAAAGCCCCATATACTAACAGACACACACACAAGCATACCATGTATAAATCAAACATGCCCAGGGGGAGATGACTCAATTCCCCCATGCCTGACGGCAAAGGTGGGTTTTGAGGAGCTTACAGAAGGCAGGAAGAGTAGGGGCAGTTCTAATCTCCGGGGGGAGTTGGTTCCAGAGAGCCGGTGCCGCCACAGAGAAGGCTCTTCCCCTGGGGCCCGCCAACCGACATTGTTTAGTTGACGGGACCCAGAGAAGGCCCACTCTGTGGGACCTAATCGGTCGCTGGGATTCGTGCGGCAGGAGGCAGTCTCGGAGATATACTGGCCCAATGCCATGAAGGGCTTTAAAGGTCATAACCAACACTTTGAATTGTGACCAGAAATTGATCGGCAGCCAATGCAGACTGCGGAGTGATGGTGAAACATGGGCATACCTAGGTAAGCCCATGACTGCTCTCACAGCTGCGTTCTGCACGATCTGAAGTTTCCGAACACTTTTCAAAGGTAGCCCCATGTAGAGAGCATTACAGTAGTCGAACCTCGAGGTGATGAGGGCATGAGTGACTGTGAGCAATGAGTCCCGGTCCAGATAGGGCCACAACTGGTGCACCAGGCGAACCTGGGCAAACGTCCCCCTCGCCACAGCTGAGAGATGGTTTTCTAATGTGAGCTGTGGATCGAGGAGGATGCCCAAGTTGCGAACCCTCTCTGAGGGGGTCAATAATCCCCCCCCCAGGGTAATGGACGGACAGATGGGATTGTCCTTGGGAGGCAAAACCCACAGCCACTCCGTCTTATCCGGGTTGAGTTTGAGTCTGTTGACACCCATCCAGGCCCCAACAGCCTCCAGGCACCAGCACATCACTTCCACTGCTTCGTTGACTGGGCAAGGGGTGGAGATGTAAAGCTGGGTATCATCAGCATATTGATGATACCTCACCCCGTGTCCTTGGATGATCTCACCCAGCGGTTTCATGTAGATGTTAAATAGTAGGGGGGAGAGGACCGACCCCTGAGGCACCCCACAAGGGAGAGACCTCGGAGCCGACCTCTGACCCCCCACTAACACCGACTGCGACCGGCCAGAGAGGTAGGAGGAGAACCACTGGAGAACAGTGCCTCCCACTCCCAACCCCCCCAGCCGGTGCAGAAGGATACCATGGTCGATGGTATCGAAAGCCGCTGAGAGGTCGAGGAGCACCAGGACAGAGGATAAACCCCTGTCCCGGGCCTGCCAGAGATCATCCATCAACGCGACCAAAGCGGTTTCCGTGCTGTAACCGGGCCTGAAACCCGACTGCTGGGGACCTAGATAATTGGCTTCTTCCAAGGACTGCTGGAGCTGGAGTGCCACCACCTTCTCAACAACCTTCCCCATAAAGGGAAGGTTGGAGACTGGACGATAGTTATTAAGTACGGCTGGGTCCAGGGAAGGCTTCTTGAGGAGGGGGCGCACGAGCACTTCTTTATAGAGTGTTGGAAAAACTCCCCTCCCCAAGGAAGCGTTGGTAATCTCCTGGGCCCAGCTCCGTGTCACCTCCCTGCTGGCCGAAACCAACCAGGAGGGACACAGATCCAGTAAACAGGTCTCTTGTTTCTGCTTTAGGCCTTACTACTTCAATACACATTTTACACATTAAAAAATATCTTCCATTCAACTCCTAGCAAATCTGGGCAGCTTACAAATTATTTTAAAGATAAAAAAGACAATAAAACAAGTATTGCCCTCATACACACAAAAAACTCCCAAATCATAATCGAAATGGCAAAATAACAAACAGAGTGGGTTACATTTTTAGGATGTAATACTTTTTTACATGATAGGATCAAAGATAAGCATCCAATTATTAATTTTTGAAGGAATATTAGAAGTTTAGATTAAATTACCTCTTTAAATTTTTTTGTAAGTGTACAAAAATCTTTGTTAATTAAAACCTAAGTCTAAAAATGAAGTTTCTCAAATGCTAGGAGCAATGTATTAATAAAGTTATTTTTAATTTACAATTTGAATATCCTCTTGCTAACGTTAGGCTCTACCAACTTCAATACAACTTACTTTTTAGTAGGCCTATTTGGTTAATATTCAGGCTCAAATGCTCTTGCTGTATGTTTTATTTTTACTAACCCAAGTTTCAGAAGCATTTACTTTTTATGCTTCTACTTTTATTTTAATCCATAGGGGGTTTCTCAAGAAAAGTAGTATAATAAAGGCCTAAACTTTTATAAAAGTTCCCTCCCCCATTTAAACGTCTTAAAGAAGCTTTTTAAAATGTAGTTTGGGGAGGAATAAAGATGATTATTATGTTTTTTTCTCTGCTTGCCCTGTCATCTTTAAAGTAGTTTCATAGAATCAAGCAAATCCAAAAGGCTTAAAAGCAAAACTGAAGCAAAAGTACACAAATGGCAATCTAAATGTATTGTGCTGCTTGTAAATTTCATAATAAATGTCATTCGGGGCTCAAGAAGATCAATACCTGTCAACTTAGATTTGTAGGCAGAATGAATAACTGGGTTGGCTGAAAAGAGCAACCTACAGAAACCTGATTCCTACAGAATCACATGGGTTGATTCAGAGATATGCCATTTCCTCCTCAATCTATTGAAGCTAGCTCTATTTAAAGTTGAGCTAAGGTATTCTGACATAAAAAGTTTTGGAACAAAACTTCATATATAACAATTATTTACATATGAAAATAAAACGTTCCCTCGGTTATTTTATGCAGTATCACTTTGGCAATTTGCCTCAACCTAGTGCCTTCTAGAAGACCTGGGACCATAACTTTCCAGGTTCCTAATCTGCATGGCCCTATCTGAAAAATGTGTTTGGCCACATCTAAAATTTGGAATCCAGATTGAGGATGATTGCTCAATGAGTGGGTCTCTAAATTATACCATGTTATGAAGTGAGAAATGGATTAGGCTTGTCTGACCAAGGAGAGATTCAACCTGGAAATAAGGAAGAACTTCCTGATGGTCAGAGAGATCAACCAGTGGAACAGCCTACCACAGAGGTTGTGAATGCCTGAACTCTTGACATATTCAAGAGGACATTGGACTGCCATCTGGCTGGGGAGGTGAAGGGTTTCCTTCTTGAGCAGGGGGTTGGACTTGATGACTTGCAAGATCCCTTTCAACTCAAACAAACAAACAAACAAACAAACAAACAAACAAATCATTCTAATGACCATTAGAATCGAAATTAACCTAGCATATCCACCACACCTATCCTTATGTGGATAATCCATAGTTCAGTATTTATTTATTTATTTATTCGATTTTTTATGCCGCCCTTCTCCTTAGACTCAGGGCGGCTTACAACATGTTAGCAATAGCACTTTTTAAAACAGAGTTAGGCTATTGCCCCCACAATCCAGGTCCTCATTTTACCCACCTCGGAAGGATGGAAGGCTGAGTCAACCTTGAGCCGGTGATGAGATTTGAACCGCTGACCTTCAGATCTACAAGTCAGCTTCAGTGGCCTGCAGTACAGCACTCTACCTGCTGCGCCACCCCGGCTCAGTATGTCATTCAAACCCCTGAATTAAATCAACTAAGTAACCATGAATGAGCATGTTCTATTAACAGGCAATGTGTTTGAAATAGAAATAATATTCAAGCTGGTTTCCATGAAAATCAACCCATTATGTGGGAGAAGTGTTACTCCAAAGAAAATGTGGGTAGGATTTCAGGCATTCTAACATTTTCTATAATAAGTGGCAGCTTTTAACAATTTTGGCTGATCCCCAAGAGTAAGAAGAATCAGACTTGGCTGATACCTGGATGTGAGGGAAATAAGAAAATGTCATGGCTGTGAATTAAACTAAGTAATCAAAAAATTAAACTTCTTCCTTATTTTAGGGTGAGGGAGGGTGGGCCTTCAAGCCAGTGTTGACTCCTGGACACTGCCTGAATGGGTCTCTTCCGTTTTCTTGGCAAGCTTTTGCATGCAATTTGTCGTTGCTTTGTTCCAAGAGTGAGATTTATTGTTAGAATTGGAAGGTACCTTGTGTTGTGTATATTCCCTTTCAGCCTGAGGAATGCTCAGATTCGGAGGAGGAGGATGATTTAGAGATTGTAAATTTACCTGATTTAGAGACAGATGGCAATGTTAGTGATGACCACAGAGCTAATGACATAGACATGAGTTCAGATGAATCAAATGGGGGAAATGGCAGATAGATTGATCCCTGTTTTAGACGCTACCAGAGACTGTTAGAAGAAAGAAGAAGGAGATATTAGAGTTAGAGAGTGAGGAATTAATAAATCAATTACCTCACATCCGGGTATGAATGGAAGAAGAAGCTGATTCCGTTCAATCTTGTCATCCCAAGATGGATGTGTCCATGACGCACTCCGGAGAGTAAACTAACAATGTGTGATTTATGACCTCCTTTTATAGCTCCTGGCTAGCACTGATTAGCCCATAAATTTTAGAATGACTTGTGGAATGTTTTGATGTTATTTCTGAGATAATTAGCTTAACTACTAAAGAGAGAAATGAGAAAGAAAAGTACTGCGTGAGAAGATGTATAAATGAGAGAAGAAGAAGAAATAAAGATGTTGTGTTTTTTTTATAAATATATGCCTTTAGCAATCATTTATTCCAATTATTATCTGAATTGGCCTGAAACCAGAACACCTTGTAGGTCATTTAGTCAAATCCCCAGTTCAAGCAGGAGTTCCTATATCATTTGAGACAGAAGGCAGTCCAATTTCCCCTTAAAGGTTGCAAATGTTGGGGTTCTCACAACCACCACTGGCAAGCTGTTCCACTCGTGGGCCCAAGCTGGTTCTGTGTATGACCAATTCTGGCAAGATTTCAGAAGTGCTTTACTATTGGCTTTACTAAGGGTGAACCAGTGGTCCAAGATGCTTTGTGTTGAAGGTGGGATTAGAACTCACCATCTCCCAATTTCTACTTTGGTGACTTAATCTCTAAACCAAATTGGCTCTCTTCTTTATTATTAAGAAACAATATATGTTAATTGTTTTCATACAGTCACTAGTAATCATCTTAAAATAGGGTTTTTTAGTTGTTGTTTTTTAAAAAAATTCTGCCACTTGATCTTTCAGAGACTTTCAATCAGATTACGGTCCTACAGTATTTATGAGAAATAATATAAATTGGAGATTGGTGGCTTTGGAAATGCACTAACATCTTCTACAGTATAATTTCATCAACTGCTGAATGCTGAGCTCTTTTGCTATTCCTTTCATATTTGGTTTTGATTTCAAGCTTTGCTGTATTTTACCATTCTATTTTTAAAATATATTTCATACTGAAATGTTATAAAGCACTTGCGATTAATAACTGGAGAACAATACAGAAATTAATAACTTCACAAGAACAAGGGGACACAATCCGAGGTTGGTTGGAAGAAAGATCAAAAGCAACGTGAGAAAATATTATTTTACTGAAAGAGTAGTAGATCCTTGGAACAAACTTCCAGCAGAGGTGGTTGGTAAATCCACAGTAACTGAATTGAAACCTGCCTGGGATAAACATATATCCATCCTAAGATAAAATACAGGAAATAGTATAAGGGCAGACTAGATGGACCATGAGGTCTTTTTCTGCCGTCAGTCTTCTATGTTTCTATAACTTTACTTGAAAGTTTCTAATCCAACAAATAAGGAAAGGAAAAATAAGCCTTTAAAACAGTTTAAAAAGAGACCAATTGTACGATGCATAATATTCTGGGGGGGGGGGATCAAGAGCCAGGTTTATAAGCTACTGGGGCTGAAATGTATATCAGTAGAATTTTTATTTATTTATTTATTTATTCATTTGTCCAATACACAAATACATAGGAAGAAAATAGACATGTGGTAATATATATAAGGGTAAAAGTGAACTTAGAGGAGAGGATATATGAATGTCAAGACAAAATGACTGAAAACATATCAGAGCCTAGGAGATATTTCTAGCCACAACACAAAATTCTCTATGCTGCCTGCGGTGAGTGGATAAAGTGGAGGGGGGGGGATTTAGTGGGAAATTTACATAAGAACACAATCTGAGGTCAAAGTACTTCTGCACCTATTATCACATATTGTTATCTGTGTTTGAGAACAATTAGATTTATGACTAATCCAGCTGCCAACTATTTGAAACCAAAACAAAAAAATAATATTTTCTATGAAAAGCTGCAGAGCTTGTTAGTTATCCAATTCCCCATTTCTTGGCTTCCACCATTTTAGGAAATATTTCAAGAAGAAAATAGCTTTGACAATTTTGTGTTTCTCCTTCACCCCCCTGTTTCTATTCCCTCCCCTCTGTCCCTTCCATCAGATATGTGTGTATCACATGAAATAAGGGTGTGGATGGAACTCCCAAGTGATTTATTTTATTCTCCTCTTTTGTATGGAATAGGGGGAGGAAATTCCGCAACTTCAGATAAGACAATGATTGAATATTATCCTTTCCCCTTGCTCAGTGTTTAGAGGTCAGTAGAATACCATTGTCTTCAACTTGCTTCTGAGAAATTCAGGAATGAAACAATAGTGGTATGCAAGACAGTTGCAATACGAAAGATTATATTTTGTATGTGTGTATTGTGAAGCTGTCTCTTGCAATTCTGCAGTTCACCAAATGATGTAACAGAATGTAGACCTGAGATACATATGATGAAATACTATTCAGTTGTGACTGGAAACTCTTATTTGTTGTTAGAATTTTCACCAGTAGTCTCCTGGATTGATTCTTATTGCAGGCAAAATGCACACAGAATGTAGGCTAGCTGCTTTTGAACAAAATTAAGAGGAAAAAACAAAGCTAATTACGCTTAGTTAGTGTTCTGTCAGGCTCTCTGGTAGACTCCTCCCAAAAATTGACAGGTACAAATTTCAGACACACACACATTTGAAAATTCAAAACAATGTTCTTTATAATGAAAAGTCACTTAAACCAAACCCTCTTTTGGTATAGTAAAGAGCACTACTCTCCAAACAAACTGGTAATTTGTACAAGTCCCTTATCAGTTCTGTAATACTTAGCTTGCAGCTGTGAGGCAATTCCCAGTCCTTCTTCTTTCACAAAGTGAAACACACTTTGCTCTGGTTTAGTTTCAAAGCGGGGGGAAATCAGCACACAAAAGGTCAAAGTCAGTAAAGCAGTCACGAAACACAATGATCAGATAATCCTCCGCAATGGCCAAACCGGCTGCTATTTATAGCAGCCTCACTAATGACCACAGCCCCACCCAACCACAGGTGGCCTCATTTTCTTTGATAATAATCTGTCAGTTGTTGCTGCCTATGCATCGCTCTCCGCATGCATGGCTGTATCATTAACTCTTGTTCTGAATCCAAGGAGGAGCTAGATAATTGATCTCCTTCTGAGCTGTCTGCCACACTCTCCTCCTCCCTGTCACTCATGTCTTCTTGGTCAGAGGAGCCTTCATCAGCAGATTCCACCGGGGGGGGGGGGGCAAAACAGGCCTGCAGCATATGGATGTCTCCCCCACATCCACAGTCCTTGGGGCAGGAGCTGAGCCAAAGCTAACTACAACAATTAGTATAATAATACAGACTGTGGCAAGACTTCTGTGTCTTCCATACGTAATAAGCTAAAACAATATTATCTTCCCACCTTATTTTTATTCACTGTCCCTTCATTCCATCCAATTTCACCAGATCTAACCATATAGATGTTAAATTTAAACATACTACCAAACATCATTTTCCACAGCTGGACTAGTAGTAACCTCACACCACACCATCTTTTTTTTATAAAAAATACTCCAAATGTATAGGTTCACATTCTTCATTTTTACAAAAAAGGATTTCATGTCACCTTAAGAGGAATGCATTTATTATTGCAAGTGAACTGTAATCCATGAATACTTATGCAATAAATGTATTAGCTTTTATGAGTCCATAAAACTAATCATTATATTTTCTTTAAAAGCGTAACATGGCTCTTTGGAAAGTGTTAGTCATGTCATTAAAGAAAATAAACATTTTGATGGATAGCTAGCAAATATCTGTTCTGATTAAACTTATTCATGGCTTAGGAGGTAAAATGTGATTGGCACAGCATTTAAACATGATTGCTCTTGTTTTATATTTGCTTGTCTGGACTGGCATGTTTTAAATGCTGTTGTCCTACTTTTAATATACAGAGATACTTCTGAATTTTCAATATATAATTATGCCTTGAAACACAATTGCTTTTCTACAGAAGTTCTAAAACTAGACAAAGAGAAACCAAGTAAATAAACGAGTCAAAAACATATTTCTTCATTGATTTATTGAGGAAATGATCCAATGCTACATATTTTGAGTCCCCTGAGTCCCCTGGAGAAGGGTGACCTAGAAATCCAAGTAAATAAATTTTGTGTAAAAACATAGGCAAGCCTTTTCTTTCAGTAACTGATTGGGCAGCAATAACCGCAACTAAATATTTTCAATAACCGTTGATCAGTCCTGCACATCAGCCTGGAGGAATTTTATCTCATTCCTCCTTACAGAACAGCTTCTACTCAGGAATGTTGGTGGGCTTTCTCATATGTACTGCTCAGTTCATGTCCTCCCACAACATTTCTAAAGGATTAAAGTCAGAATTTTGACTTGGTTATTCTAAGATTTCTTCTGCTTTAACCATTCCTTGTTTTTACAACTTGTATATTCTTGTCTTGTTGTACGACCCACTTTATCTTGACCTTCAGTTCATGCATAGATACCTTGAAATTTTCTTGTAGAATTTCCTACTACAATTCAGACGTCACGGAGGCCGAAACAGGGGAGTTAAGGAAATAAAGCCATGGGCCAGGAAGGAGTCTCTGTGACGTCAAAGCCTGGATAGCCTTCATGGCACCGGACCAGAATATCTCCAGGACCGCCTTCTGCTGCACGAATCCCAGCGACCAGTTAGGTCCCACAGAGTTGGCCTTCTCCGGGTCCCGTCAACTAAACAATGTCGTTTGGCGGGACCCAGGGGAAGAGCTTTCTCTGTGGCGGCCCCGACCCTTTGGAATCAACTCCCCCCAGATATCAGAGTTGCCCCCACCCTCCTAGCCTTTCGTAAGCTCCTTAAAACCCACCTCTGTCGTCAGGCATGGGGGAATTGACATGTTCCTTCCCCCTAGGCTTATAAAATTTATGTATGGTATGCTAGTGTGTATGATTGGTTTTAACTTGTGGTGTTTTAAAATTAATTTAAATATTGGATTTGTTTACATTGTATGGCGATTGCTGTGAGCCGCCCCGAGTCTGCAGAGAGGGGCGGCATACAAATCTGATTAATAAATAAATAAAATAAATAGTAATTTGTTTGGAACGGTATATCATTCAAGCTTGAGCGGGGGTTGGACAAGAGGACTTTCAAGGTCCCTTCCAACTGTGGTATTCTGTATTAAATTTGTAGCAATTTCCCCCTTTTCTGGGGAGGGGGGATACAGTACACAAGCAACAGATGTGTGGACTTGATTGACACAATATTTATTTATTTATTTATTTTTATTAATTGGATTTGTATGCCGCCACTCTCTGTGCTCGGGGCAGCTCACAACAAACAAATAATACATAATAAAACAATTTGATCCAATTAATAATAATTAAAATACTTAAAAAACATCTTAAAAATTAAAACATTCAATTAACATTCACTCAATCAATAATTTATTCTAAACACATTTATTGGTCAGGGGGGTAAAGATCTAATGACCCCAGGCCTGGTGGCAAAGATGAGTCTTCAAACTTTTTCGGAAAGCAAGGAGGGTGGGGGTGGTGCGAATATCTGGGGGGAGTTGGTTCCAGAGGGCCGGGCCCCCCACAGAGAAGGCTCTTCCCCTGGGCCCCGCCAGCCGACATTGTCTGGTTGACAGGACCGTGAGAAGGCCAACTCTGTGGGACCTCACTGGGCGCTGGGATTCATGCGTCCAAAGGTGGTCTCAGAGATAATCTGGTCCTATGCCATGTAGGGCTTTATAGGTCATAACCAACACTTTGAATTGTGACCGGAAACCAATCTGCAGCCAGTGCAGTCCGCAGAGTGATCTTGAGATATGGGCATGTCTCGAAAGGCTCAATACTGCTCGCACGGCTGCATTTTGGACAATTTGAGATTTCCGAACACTTTTCAAAGGCAGCCCCATGTCGAGAGCATTGCAGTAGTCAAACCTCGAGGTGATAAGGGCATGAGTGACTGTGAGCAAAGACCCTCGCCTGGTGCAACTAATGCACCAGGCGAACCTAGGCAAATGCCCCCCTTGCCACAGCTGAAAGATGGTGTTCTAAGGTCAGCTGTGGATCGAGGAGGATGCCCAAATTGTGGACCCTCTCTGAGGGGGGCAGTAATTCCCCCCTCAGGGTAATGGACAGACAGATGGACATGTCCTTGGGTGGCGGTACCCACAGCCACTCCGTCTTGTCTGGATTGAGCTTGTTGGCACCCATCCAGACCCTGACAGCCTCCAGACACTGGCACATCATTTCCACTGCTTCACTGAGTGGACACGAGGTGGAAATGTACGGCTGAGTATCATCAGCGTACTGATGGTAACTCACCCCGTGCCCTTGGATGACGTCACCCAGCGACCTCACCCATTCTTGTATCTTTACAACAATGTGGGTCTTTGGACTTTCATGGAAAGAAAGGTCATTTATAATGCAGACTAAAGTTTTATAACTTTGCATCTGGAACTGTGGAGTGGTGCAGCCTGTGACTGATGGTAACTTTACCTTCATCCTTCACCTTCATCCTTCACCTTCATCCTTCCTTTTCCTGGAATTCCACCTTGAAGGACAAGGCTGAGTTGATAGGATTTTGCTGGAATCACAGTTCCTTAAAAAACCACTTCTACCTAGCCCAATTTTCTACCTGCATTTGGAACCTCTCCACAACCAGGCTGGATGTGATGTAACTCAACTCTTCATCTTTCTCCCTTTCGTAGTTATTTTGCTGACATTTATTTCACTGAAAATGTCCCTGCTAAAACAAAACAAAACAAAATACAGAAGGCAATTTAAACCTGGAGGAATGACCTCATCTCAATCTATTCCAAATAACATTCCTTAAGGTTAAAGAGTATGCACTGAATTTTTAGTATAATCAGGAGCAAGAAAGAGTGGGGAGTATTTATTTATTTGTTTGTTTGTTTGTTTGTTTGTTTGTTTGTTCGTTCGTTCGTTCGTTCGTTCGTTCGTCCGTTCATTCATTCATTCATTCATTCATTCATTCATTCATTCATTCATTCGTCCAATACACAAGACATATGGAAGAGAATAGACATGAAGTAATATATATATAAAGATAATATGTAAAAATAGAGGAGAAGGTATATGAAAGAAAGAAAATATATATGATATATGAGATAAAGGAAAGACAATTGGTCAGGGGACAAAAGGCACACTAGTGCACTTATGTATGCCACTTACTGACCTCTTAGGAACCTGGGGAGGTCAATCGTGGATAGCCTAAGGGAGAAATGTTGGGGGTTGGGGGTTGACACTATTGAGTCCGGTAATGAGTTCCACGCTTCGATAACTCAATTGTTAAAGTCATATTTTTTACAGTCAAGTTTGGAGCGGTAAATATTAAGTTTGAATCTGTTGCGTGCTCTTGTGTTGTTGCGGTTGAAGCTGAAGTAGTCATTGACCGGTAGGACGTTGCAGCATATGATCTTGTGGGAAATACTTAAACTGTGTTTTAGGCGCCGTAGGTCTAAGCTTTCTAGACCCAGGATTGTTAGTCTATTTTCGTAGGGTATTCCGTTTCAAGTGGAGGAGTGAGGGGCTCTTCTGGTGAAATATCTTTGGACGTTTTCAAGGGTGTTGATGTCCGAGATGTGGTATGGGTTCCAGACAGATGAGCTGTATTCAAGGATGGGTCTGGCAAAAGTTTTGTAAGCTCTTGTGAGTAGTGTGAGATTGCATGCTTTGAACTTTAGAATTTAAGCCTATTTGTGCATTATTTACCATCTGATATTTTTAAGCATAAAAAACTATAACAACTACAACTTTTAATCCTGCCAATTTTTACCTCTAATTTTGGAACTAGATTAGAAAATACAGTCATGAGAAAAGGAGAAAATAAAGAGCCTTAGACCAAGTAAGATTCATTATTTTTGTTTATGCCTTTTAAAAAAAGATAAAACCACTTTGGTCCCCATTCTATACCTTACAAAAAACCTAAGACATTAATCTTTTGCTGGGATTTATTGTTAACTATATTTGCCATTAATTTAATTTATTTAGTAGGTGTTATTCTATTTTTAATGGTTGTTAGCTGATTTAAGATGCATTTCATTGGCTCTAAATAAGAGATATGTATTCCCAAAATAAATCACAAATTAAAAAAGAAAACCAAAATACAGTTTATCTGAGTTTATACTAGTTTAGTTTTGGATTTTTAAAAAAATGTGATGCACTCTGAGGCCTAAATGAAACTCCAAAAAGCAAGAAAGGGATTGTTCAAATAAATAAATTGAACACAGAAACTCTCTGGTAAATCAGATTTAAAAAAACAACAACGTTTGAGATCATCCAAGGGCATGGGGTGAGGTATCATCAGTACGCTGATGATACCCAGCTTTACATCTCCACCCCATGTCCAATCAACGAAGCAGTGGAAGTGATGTGCCAGTGTCTGGAGGCTGTTGGGGCCTGGATGGGTGTCAACAGACTCAAATTCAACCCTGATAAGACGGAGTGGCTGTGGGTTTTGCCTCCCAAGGACAATTCCATCTGTCCGTCCATCACCCTGGGGGGGGGATTATTGACTCCCTAGGAGAGGATCCGTAACTTGGGCGTCCTCCTCGATCCACAGCTCACATTAGAGAACCATCTTTCAGCTGCGGCGAGTGGGGCGTTTGCCCAGGTTTGCCTGGTGTACCAGTTGCGGCCTTATTTGGACCGGGACTCACTGCTCACAGTCACTCATGCCCTCATCACCTCGAGGTTCGACTACTGTAATGCTCTCTACATGAGGCTACCTTTGAAAAGTGTTCAGAAACTTCAGATCGTGCAGAATGCAGCTGCGAGAGCGGTCATGGGCTTCCCCAGGTATGCCCATGTTACACCAACACTCCGCAGTCTGCATTGGTTGCCGATCAATTTCCGGTCACAATTCAAAGTGTTGATTATTACGTATAAAGCCCTTCATGGCATCGGACCAGAATATCTCTGGGACCGCCTTCTGCTGCACGAATCCCAGCGACCGATTAGGTCCCACAGAATGGGCCTTCTCCGGGTCCTGTCAACTAAACAATGTTGGTTGGCAGGCCCCAGGGGAAGAGTCTTCTCTGTGGCGGCCTCGACTCTCTGGAATCAGCTCCCCCCAGAGATTAGAACTGCCCCTACCCTCCTTGCCTTTCGTAAACTCCTCAAAACCCACCTTTGTCGTCAGGCATGGGGGAACTGAGATATTTCCCCCGGGCCTATATAGTTTATGTATGGTATGTTTGTATGTATGTCTGTTTAATAATGGGTTTTTAAAAATATTTTAAATTTTAAATTATTAGATTTGTCATGAACTGTTTTATTGTGTTGTGAGCCGCCCCAAGTCTATGGAGAGGGGCGGCATACAAACAAACAAACAAACAAATAAATAAATAAATAAACAAACAAACAAACAAACAAACAAACAAACAAACAAACAAACAAACAAACACACACACACACACACACACACACATACATACATACATTTAAAGGCAATCTTTGTGTTGTGGGGAATATCCCTATGGTGTGTGAAGAAGAATTTTTTTCCGACTATAACGTTTGGATAAAGCAATGGCATTTGTAAAAGAAGTTTTAATTATGAAAGAAAAGGTACAGTGTTCTACCTAAAGAGACAGATTATGGATAAATTCCACATATTCTCTAGGAAGGACTTGCAGAGGATTTTTGCTGGCAAGAAATGAGGCCTTCGAGATAAAAGATGGGAGACTGGAAGTGAGCCTACGGTTTGATGAAAAATTATTTCCCCATTCCTCTGGTATTTTAAAGGCCCATCTTTCATTCAGAATAAAACTGGAAGGGAAGGGACTTTGGAAGGTCTTCCAGTCCAACCCCCTGCTCAAGTAGGAGACCCTATACCATTTCAGATGTGGGGCTGTCGAGACTAAAACCCTCCAATGATGAATGCACCCTATATCAGGGACCGCCTTCTGCTGCACGAATCCCAGCGACCAGTTAGGTCCCACAGAGTGGGTCTTCTCCAGGTCCCGTCAACTAAACAATGCCGCTTGGCGGGACCCAGGGGAAGAGCATTCTCTGTGGCGGCCCCGGCCCTCTGGAGCGAACTCCCCCCAGAGATTAGAATAGCCCCCACCCTCCTTGCCTTTCATAAGCTTCTTAAAACCCACCTCTGCCATCAGGCATGGGAGAACTGAAATACTCTTTCCCCCTAGGCCTTTACAATTTTATGCATGGTATGTCTGAATGTATGTTTTGTTTTTACTTTAATGGGTTTTTAATTGTTTTTACTATTGGATTATTGTGTATACTGTTTTATTATTGTTGTTAGCCGCCCCGAGTCTCCGGAGAGGGGTGGCATACAAATCCAATAAATCAAATCAAATCAAATCCACTGGTTAATTGTCCTCACTGTTGGAACGTTTCTCCTTAATTCCAGGTTGTTTCTCTTCTTGATTAGTTTCCGTCCATTGTTTCATATCTTGCCTTATGGCTCTTTGGAAAATAAATTGACACTTCCTCTTTGTGGAAGCCCCTCACTATTCCTGTCGTTCATATGTCTTAATTTTCAGGCCCTTAATCATGTTATTTGCTCTTCTTTGCACTTTTCCCAAAATTTCAACATCTTTTTTATAATATGGTGACCAAAACTGGATGCAGTATTCCAGGTATGGTCTTATTAAGACTTTATAAAGCGCTACTAATACTTCATATGACTTTTATGTTTTTTTGGCTGCTGCCACACAATCCTGGCTCATATTTAAATCTTCTAGGACTCCAAAGTCTTTCTCACAGTAACAGTTTTTGAGCCAAGTTTCACCTAATCTGTACTTGTACCCTTGGTTTTTCCTACCTAGGTGCAGGGGTGGGTTCTAAATTACCTTACCACCAGTTCACTTCCTTCTGCGCTGAATGGGAATGTGCAGTGCCAAAAATCAAACTTCTGCACATGCGCAGAAGCCAAAAACAGCTTCTGCTCATGCACAGAAGCCAAAAACAAGATGGCGGCACCTATGGCGCCACTGAGAGAGCCAGTTCAGAAGTATGACCAGTCGGTGATCACTCCCTGTTTGGTGAACAGGGGGGAATTTTTGCTACCGGTTCTATAGAACAGTCCAAACTTGGAGCAACCCATCTCTGCCTAGGTGTAAAATCCATGTTAAATTTCATGTTGTTGGACAGCACTCATTTTTCAAGTCTGTCCAGATCTTTTTTGATCCTGAGCTTGTCCTGTTTCTTTCTGCTATGGATTAGAATTGCCCCCACCCTCCTCGCCTTTCGCAAGCTCCTAAAAACCCACCTCTGCCGTCAGGCATGGGGGAATTGAGATATTCTTTCCCCCTAAGCCTTTACAATTTATGCATGGTATGATTGTTTGTATGTATGTTTGGTTTTAGAATTAAGGGTTTTTTAGCTGTTTTGTATTGGATTTACATGCTGTTTTTATTCTGTTGTTAGCAGTCCCGAGTCTGCGGAGAGGGGCGGCATACAAATCCAATTAATAATAATAATAATAATAATAATAATAATAATAATAATAATAATAATAATAATAATAATACAATCTCTGGTGGTGAGGCAGAGAGAGGGTTCAGCTGGAGTTGACAATCCTAGGAAGGAAGGTTGAGCTTGACAGACGTTTGCCTGCATTTATAATTTATTCTTCCTTTTGAAATGGAAAGAGGCACCTTCCTTTCAGATAAATGATTAAATTGCCTTAATCTCTATTGTCTTTCTTCTTTCTTAGAAAACTCCATTTCTGTGTAATTTCAAACTCTCATCTTCAGTGAGTTGCTACAGATTTCCACATACTTAAGAGATTTTGAAATTTTTATTATATTGCAGACTTAGCTAATCCTAGGAAGTCTCCTTTCTCTGAGACTTTTATCATTGTCCTCCTAGGCAAAATAGAAAGTAACATATGACCTATATTATCTTTTTAACAGTGATAGCAGGTAATGACATCTCATGGAGAAGACCCCCGTGAAGTTTTCAACTATGCATCGGAAGAGTTGATATATTCTGTTTGAAAATCAAATATGCACACTCCCTTCCTACACTGGATTGACTTTTCAAAGGCCAAAGGCTGCTGATTACTGGGGGGATAACAAGTCCCAAAGAATCTACAACAGGTGGTATTACCAACTGTGCAAATTTAACTCCCAGTCAAAATAATCTGATAGCCTACTGTGAAGAATGTAAGAATTTTCGAAAAGTATGTAAGAAGGAAGTGACTAGAGAATGCCTAGGTTTTTTTTCTTAAAGTATTGTAATTTCATGTTTTGCATGTGTTGGAAAATCAATGTAGCATGCCATCCCACTCTTATTTCAACTCTGTGAACTGATACAAAGAACTCAAAGCTAGTTTGGAAGATGTTCTTATGCAAACTAGATTTGGTGTAATAATTAAGAAAAACCACCCAGCTCTGTCATTAGCTGAGTTGAACATTGTACAGTGATACCTTGTCTTACAAACTTAATTGGTTCCGGGACGAGGTTCTTAAGGTGAAAAGTTTGTAAGATGAAACAATGTTTCCCATAGGAATCAATGGAAAAGCGATTAATGCGTGCAAGCCCAAAATTCACCCCTTTTGCCAGCCGAAGCGCCCGTTTTTGCGCTGCTGGGATTCTCCTGAGGTTCCCCTCCATAGGAAACTCCACCTCTGGACTTCTGTGTTTTTGCGATGCTGCAGGGGAATCCCAGCAGGGGAATCCCAGGATCGCAAAAACAAGCGCTTCGCTGGCAATGGAAGTCCGGAGGTGTGGTTTCCATGGAGGGGAGCATCAGAAGAATCCCAGCAGCGCAAAAACGGGTGCTTCACTGGCAACAGAAGTCTGGAGGCGGGGCATCCCAGTGGCAGCGGTGGGTTTGTAAGGTGAAAATAGTTTGTAAGTAGAGGCAAAAAAATCTTAAAGCCCGGGTTTGTATCTCGAAAAGTTTGTATGATGAGGCTTTTGTAAGATGAGGTATCACTGTATATCTAATTCGAGTCTACGGAGAGGAGCGGCATACAAATCTAATAAATAATAATAATAATAATAATAATAATAATAATAATAATAATTCTGTATAGGGAGGAATGTTTGCTTCTGAAATAATTTAAATCTCAGTTTTAACTAAAACTGTTATTCTTATAAGGCAAGGCAGTAATTTCAGATAAAAATAAGGGACATCATTGATGAGTCTTCAACAGCAACTAGCTAGAAATGGGGCCTCCAATCTTTAGCTAGCTGAAGATTATTTTTATTATTGTTATTGTTTTTGTTATTGCTATTGCTATTGTTATTGTTGTTGTTGTTATTCCTTTGAACTGTACTTGACCCAGTCAGTTCTTGATTTCTTCAGAAAAAGAGATTGTACAAGAACAAAAAGGACATAAACTTAGATTACATAAATACAACTCGTGTCTTTCCATCAATTCTTTCAACCAGTTTCTTGATTCCTTTCTAGTGTGCTACTCTTTCAGCACTACTGAAAGCTTTAATGCTAACAACACAACTTGCAAAGATCTGAAGATATACTGTACACTGCTCAAAAAAATAAAGGGAACACTTAAACAACACAATATAACTCCAAATAAATCAAACTTCCGTGAAATCAAACTGTCCACTTAGAAAGCAACACTGATTGACAATCAATTTCACATGCTGTTGTGCACATTCAACTTTGCACAGAGCAAAGTATTCAATGAGAATATTTCATTAATTCAGATCTACAGGATGTGTTATTTGAGTGTTCCCTTTATTTTTGAGCAGTATATAATCTTTCATTTCTGCCTTTATTCCTTGTCATGTGCCCCTGTTTTTATTCATCTTAAGCATTGATGCCCCACCCTTCAAAATAATTATTACAATAACAAAGAATAACTTCACTGAGATTAAAGGAGCTCATACAAACACAACTGGAATAAAACAATAATTTTAAAACTTGTAATAGCTAAAACCTTTTAGAGGTTTTGGGAAATAAAAATAACTCTGAGCCCCAAGGTCATAAGACTGGGTGTGAAGCCAGGAATTAGTATTGCTTATGTGAGTTGCTACAGCCAAAAAGGCCAATTTCTCAGTTATTATAACCAACATCCAATAGTTGAGGGTTCTTCAGAAAACACTAAATAAGAGCAAAACCTAGAATCAGTAAAAGTAATATATAATCTCATGCTACACTGGATTGAAAAGTGCAGAAAAAAATTGTTTTCAGTCATTGCCTGAAGACTGAATGTGAAAGACAATGACAGTATTAAATCTCTTGAGAAAAACAAAGTTCCCAGTCTGAGAACCTTAATGTCCTTAACTAACGTCATCCTGTAGAATTTTCTTGATAAATTGACTTGTACTAGCAGTTTTTTTTTAATGTGGAAGACAGTCTAGTAATTATGCAGATACCAAACCATTTAGGGCTTTAATGAGCAATCATATTGTAGTCACTTTAAGCTTGTTATCTGTTGTGTGCTCATGTAGTGTTGTGGTTGAAGCTGAATAGTCGTTGACAGAAAGGATGTAGTAACAGATAATTTTATGAACTACACTTAGGTCATGCCAAAGGCAATGTATGTAGATCTAGGTTTTCTAAGCCCAGAATTTCAAGTCTGGTGATGTAAGGTATTATGTTACCCACAGATTGTTGAGGACAATATGCTGATTCTATAAACCGCTTAGAGGGAACTGAAAAAGCACTATGAAGCGGTATGTATAAGTCTAAAGGCTGTTGCTACTACAGTGGAACCCCGACATAAGAGCTGCTCTACTTAAGAGCAACTCGAGATAAGAGCTGGGAGGGGAGAGATATTTTTGTTCTACTTACAAGCCCAAATTCGAGATACAAGCGCCAAGGAGCTGTCTCCTGAAGCCAAACGCTAACTTCCGCGTTCGGCTTCAGGAGACAGCTGCGAAGCGGCGCGCGTGTTTTAAAAGGTTGCAGCCGGCCTGGGGGGCTCGGGGGGGTGCTTGCAGCTTTCTTTCTTGCTCTTTTTCTTTCTCTCTTTTACCTTCCCTTCCTCTATTTCTTCTTTTCTTTCTCCTTCCCACCTTCTTCCCTCCCTCCCTCCCTTCACTCATTCCTCTCTTACTCTCCCCTTTCATAAGTTTCCTTGCTTCCTTCCTCTGTTCCTGTCCCTTCCCTCTTTCCTTCCTTCCTTCCCACCCTCCGTCCATTCATTCACCCATTCCTCTCTTGATCGCTTAAAGCCGGTCCCTGGTGCAAAAAGGGTTGGGGACCTCTTTCCTACAGGATTGGGTGGCAGAGAAGTTGAACATATGTAAATTTAAAAGTTTAAGAAAGTTTACAAGTTAAGTGAAAGAAACTTCATTATTCATTTATATGTACATGTACATTTCTTCATTAAAAACATGTCTTTCTGCATAATTTAGACTAACTTTGTGAGTTTTTTGAGGGCTGGAACCAATTAAAATTATTTACATTAATTCCTATGGGGAAAAGTCGTTCGAGATAAGAGCTGCTCGACTTAAGAGCCCAGGTCCGGAACGAATTAAACTCATATCTCGAGGTACCACTGTATTGCTATTTTTGGTGATGTTTTGCAGTGGACTTTGGCACTTACTGTAGATCATTAGATATGAGTACTTCAAGGTCTTTGACAGAGTGGGGGTCATCTGCAAGGTCATATCCATTTAGTATTTTGATACTTTTTGCCAATGTATAGGACAGCATTTGATGGTTGAGATTTGGAGTTACCATTCTGTTGTTCGACCATTCTGACACAAAGTCGAAGTCTTTTTGAGGGGTAGCAGTGTTTTTGGTGGTGTTAAAAAGTTTTACATTATAAGCGAAGAGAATGTATTTGCTTTTAATGTGATAGTAAAGGTCATTTATATAAAGAGTGTTGGTCCTAGTATGCTACCTTGGGAAACACCGCTGTTAACAGGTACGGGATTTGATAAAGCACTCCCTATTTTGACCACTTGTTGTCTGTTTGACAGAAATGCAGCTATCCAGTTATGTAGGGGTCCAGAAATGTGGTAGGATTTTAGTTTCAGTAGTAGTAGTTTGTTGTATACCACTGAGTCGAAAGCTTTACAGAAATCTATGCAAATTGCATCTATTGTTTTGCCGTGATCTAGTTTTGAAGTCCGTATGTTTTTGCACAGTAGTAGTTGTAGATTACAGGATAATTTTTTACTGAGACCAAATTGCTTGTTTGAGAGTAGGTTGCTAATTTCTAAGTGGAGGGTAATGGATTGCTTTATGATTGATTCCAGGACTTTGCAAAAGACACAGCATAAAGAGATTGGTCTGTAAATTTCAACTAGGCTTGGCTCTCCCTTTTTGAAGATGGGGATGACCGTAGCTAGTGGCCATAGGTTTGATAGGGAGCTAGTCCTGAAGGATTTTTCAAAGACTAGGCTTAGTTGTTCAGCCATAGTAGTGGAGAGCTCTTTTAGGAAATATGCACATAGTCCATCAGATACGATTGATAGAGATGGTTTTAGGCTACACAGTGCTTTTTCAAAGTTACCTCTGTGAAATCTATTTGTGTTAAATCATTGTAATTATTTGTGGTATGACTAGGGAATTTTGGCCATGAGCTGTTGGTGTTTACAAAGACCAAGCCAAATAATGTGCTGAAAATGTTGGCTTTAACTGTTTCATCATTGCATTCTTTGTTGCTAGGTCCTTTTAGGGGTGGGGGAAATCTATAGAATTTAACTAACATTTATTATTAATATAGTTCAGTATTTGGTTTGATTTTTCTGGAAGGAAGTATTATTAAATATTATTTGGCAAGCAAAATGAAAGTGCCAAGAAAATCCTGATCATATTTATCAATATGACAGGATTTTTTTGCAACTTTCATTTTGCTTGCCAAATACATTCCACAATATTGTATGTGAATTGCCACACAACAGCTGTTGCCATCATGTTACTAACAATTGATTATATATATGTTGAATGATATATTTGCATCTCTTTAGTTCTATGTCTTCACTTGGAAAGGTCATTTTTAGGCTCCTTTTCTTCTATGCTGCCTCTGTTTCTCTGCTTAGTAAGGGCCTCTTTAGAAGCTACTCAAATTTATATGCTGGCATAAAAATGCCAAATTTCCGCTGATTTAAGCAGTGTTTTTGGCCTTGTGACATTTGATCAGCATACTACAGCTGCAGAAATATTGAGCCAGTTCAGAAAATTTAGGGAGAGATAAAAACATATATATGTGTCCTGTGATACATAGCCTAACATCAGTTTTTAAAGATGTCTATCCCACAATTTAGGGTAGAGATCGTAGTAAGATTTCAGACTTGCAAAGCTTGTTTTGTTACATCCCTCAAATATGAGATGCACCCCATGAAATCTGATGTATTACCGCCGTAAGTTAAAATAAAATAAATCTGTGATCAGGGATCAGTTTTGGTGATAAAAACTTATCGAAGTTCACCGTCATTTGACAAAACCAATTTCACTCACTTTTCAAACTTTATTTTAGACGTATAATTAGGAATTATTTATTTATTTTATTTATTTATTCCTTTGTCCAATACAGAAATACATAGGAAGAAAAATAGACATGTAGTAATATATATAAGGATAAAGTGAACTTAGAGGAGAGGATATATGAAAGAAAGAAAATATATATGATAAGTGAGAGAAAGGAAAGACAATTGGACAGGGGACAAAAGACACACCAGTGCACTTATGAACGCCCCTTACTGGCCTCTTAGGAACCTGGAGAGGTCAATCGTGGAGAGTCTAAGGGAGAAATGTTGGGGGTTAGGGGTTGACACAATTGAGTCCGGTAATGATTTCCACCCTTCGATAACTCGATTGTTGAAATCATATTTTTTACAGTCAAGTTTGGAGCGGTTCGTATTAAGTTTGAATCTGTTGCGTGCTCTTGTGTTGTTGCGGTTGAAGCTGAAGTAGTCATTGACCGGTAGGACGTTGCAGCATATGATCTTGTGGGCAATACTCAAATCGTGTTTTAGGCCCCTAGTTCTAGCCTTTCTAGGTCCAGGATTGTTAGTCTATTTTCGTAGGATATTCTGTTTCAGTGAAATTACATTTCACTGAAGGGAGTTAAAAATAACTGCTTATCCTCTGCAATCCATCCGTAGATCTTCCATAAGATCCTGATAATTCTGTTGCAACAGAGAATAAAATATCAGTGCTAGTAAATATCTCATTTTAATTGAAAATTAATCTTACCTGCCATAAACCCAAAATATCAAGCCAACAACACTGCTCTAACGTAACCTTTTGCTCCATGTGGTCTGGATGAATCATTTTTTGTTCTTGCTCAAAGCCTTAGTTTATGGAAGTAAAAGATCATTGTTTTTCCCCACACTCCTTCCCCAAATTTAGCATCTGTACCAGCCAAGTTAAACAAGTAATTAACTTAAAAGGCATTGGCTGATTTCTCAACTATTATCACTTGTACTCGGCCTCCCCCAAAGCCTATCATTATGGTTTAGAGAGAGATGATTAAACTATGGGAGGCACAGCCCAGGGTTCATGGAGACTATGGAATTTTAGGAGATATGGTTAGGCAATTATCATTTATGAGATCTGTATGTTTTCCTGCCTTTCTTTTCACTCACTCTGCTGAATTATAAAATCAGGGTTCGTGGAAGATAATATCACTCTGCAGCAAGTGATATCACTGTAAAAAAGAATAAAAAATAGGGCTGTGAGAATATTTAAAGACATCTCATATCCTGGACACAAAGTGTTTCAACACCTACCCTCAAAACAACGTTATAGAGCACTGCACACCAAACAAACTAGACTCAAGAACAGTTTTTTCCTGAACACCATAACTCTGCTAAACAAATAATTCCATCAACACTGTCGAACTATTTACTAACTCTGCACTACTATTAATCTTCTCATCCTTCCCATCACCCATCTCCTTCCACAAATGACTGTATGACTGTAACTTTGTTGCTTGTATCCTTACAATTTATATTGACTGCTTCCTAATATGATCTCCCAGAGACCAATAAGAAAACAGAGTTAGCCTCCGCCGGATCCCGTTGACAAAGCAATGCTGCTTGGTGGGACCACGGGGGAGGGCCTTCTCTGTGGCTGCCCTGGCTCTATGGAACCAACTACCCTTTGATGCCCATACTGCTCCCACCCTACTGGCCTTTCGTAAGGCCATGAAGACCTGGCTTTGCCAGCAGGCCTGGGAGCCTATGAACTAACAACTGACAGGGCCACACAGTATGAACGGTATGTATGCATGGGATCATGACTGTTTTATATTAACTGGGTTTCTTTTAATATGGAGTTTTACATAGTTTGCATTATATTCAACTTCTTTTTATTTCTATGTATCTATTTGTATTTGTATTTATATTATTATTGTAAGTTGCCCTGAGTCCTTTGGGATTGGGCGGCTTAGAAGTTGAACAAACAAACAAACAAACAAACAAACAAACAACAGACAGACAGACAGACAGACAGATAGATAGATAGATAGATAAATAAATAAATCTAACTGCTTAGATGTGCATGGACTATCATGAAGTGTTGTATCTTATGATTTTTGTCAAACTTTTCTTTTATGTACACTGAGAGCATATGCACCAAGACCAGGCGGGGGTTGCTACTTACCGCTGCTACCAGTGCATGCGCAGAAGCAAAAAATTGCCAAAATCTCACACACTCACAAGTTCCCTCGCGAGATTTTGCTTCCTGCACATGCACAGAAGCAAAATCTCGCTGGGACACATGCACCTGCCTGCTGGAAATGCAAAGCTGTGCATGCAGCTCCAATTTTGCTATTGGTGCACAATGTGGCCCGTACGGGTAGCAAACTGATACTGACCAAGACAAATTCACACTTGGCCAATAAAATTCAATTCAATTCAATTCAATTGTATTCTATTGTATTCAATTCAATTCAATTCAATTCAATTCTATTCTACTCTACTCTACTCTACTCTACTCTACTCTACTCTACTCTACTCTACTCTACTCTACTCTACTCTACTCTACTCTATTCTATTCTCCAGCAAGTAAGTCCAGGCTTTCCTGCTCTGACTGTTCAATCAACAATGCCAGACATGGTTGTCTATCTATAGAACAAATACAAAAATAGCAAATGTTTACCTCTCACTAAATACTTCATTGACTGAAATGTGTGCATCCAGCTGTTTGATGACTTAAATTCCAAAGCAGAACATTGCCCAGATGTTATTTCTCCCCCCCTCCTGAATCTTGGAAGTACAATTTTCAGAATGTGTACTAGATGTCCTTGAAAGTCTTCTATTTAATTGGCTTATCAGCTTTGTAATTTCATTGATGTAGCTGCAATTTAGTAGGGGAAAATGTCGTTATGGGGTTTTTTTACTTTGAAAAACTGATATTTCTTTGGGAAAACAAGGCAGAGATGACACGCCTCATTCCAGCTGATATATGATTACATAATCCTCTTTAGACATACAATAGATTAATGTATAGGATGGCAACCCACCTATCCCTTGCCATGTTTTCTGGCTTATATGTGTTCCAAATTAAATATTCCTGGTGATGAAAATATTCCAAGGTCATTCTACGCTGTGATTCATATGGGGTATCAAATATTCAAAATAAAACCTGAAGAAACTTTAAAATATTTTGTTGGTAAATCCACAGTAACTGAATTTAAACATGACTGTGATAAACATATATCCATCCTAAGATAAAATACAAAAAATAGTATAAGGGCAGACTAGATGGATCATGAGATCGAGTGACAGTCTGAGAGGGACACAGAAGCAGCAGCGGCAATGGCCGAGGATTCCCTGGAGGAGCTGGACAAGGGCAATCTGCCCTTCTCCAGGTGGCTGGAACTGGATGCCTGGCTGGAAATGGTGGTGGGCAGCAACAAGGCTTCTCCTCCAGCCTGGGGCAAGGATAGCCCGCCAGCTGAGGCTGCATGGCTCTCAAGTTCTTCTGGGTTGACGTGGCAACTGCCTAAGCAGCGAGTTGTGTGAACCGGCGTAAGAAGAAGCCCTACATCAGTGATGGGCTCCTATGGGTATGGTCAGGAATGCAGTACCGGTAGCAAAATTTGGAGCTCTACCCAAGAGCACCCAATTTGCACTGAAAGATGTTGAAACAAAATGCATAAGCCACGCCCACAGTGTGGTAGTAAAATTTTTGGTAGCCCATCATTGCACTACATGCAGGACCTGGAGATGGGCTGCAAGGCGTGGCGGCCTAGAATTGGCAGGTGTGAATACCGGGGCATCTTACCACTGCTCGTAGCCTTCCATCCTTCCAAGGTGGGTAAAATAAGGGCTCAGATTGTTGGGGGCAATATGCTAATTAATAGGCATATGCAATTATACATATCCACCCTGTGTCAGTTCAGTGAAGCAGTAAATATGATGTGCCGGTACCTGGAGACAATGAGGGTCTGGATGGGAGTTAACAGGCTCAAACTTAACCTCGACAAGACTGAGTGGCTGTGGGTATTTCCTCTGAAAGACTATATCAACTGTCCATCCTTGGTGGTGTGTGTGTGTGTGTGTGTGTGTGTGTGTGAAATTACCCCCCTCAGAATGAATTTGCAATTTGGGCATCATCCTAGACTCACAGCTAAGATTAGATCAACATCTGACAGCTGTAGCTAGGGGGACCTTTGCACAGGTCCACCTAGTGCATCAATTGTGACCCTACTTGGATCAGGAGGCTCTTCTCACAGTCACTCATGCCCTTGTCACCTCATGGCTAGATTATTGCAACACGCTCTACCCCTGAAGAGTGTTCAGAGACTATAGTTGGTTCAGAGTTGTTGTAGGTCTGCCTAGGTACATCCACATTACACCAATCCTCTGTGGACTGCACTGGCTCCCGATTGGTCTCCAGACACAATTCAAAGTGCTGGTCATTACCTTTAAAGCACTACATGGCTTAGGACCAGACTATCTTCAAGATCACCTTCTACCATATAGCTCCCAGTGACCAGTAAGTGTCCACAGAGTTGTCTTCTCCAGGTCCCATCAGCTAAACAGGATCAGCTGGCAGGTCTGTGGGGAAGGGCCTTCTCTGTTGCTGCTCCGACTCTCTGGAACCAGTTACCTCCTGAGATCCAGACTACCCCCACCCTACTGGCCTTCTGGAAAGTGGTTAAGGCCTGGCTTTTCTGGCAGGCTTGGGGCCGTTGATCTGATGGTGGTAACTATCGAGGTCCAGCCATAAATGGTATGCATGGGTTTAACTGTTGTATTTAAATTGTTTTTAAACTGTTTTTGGTTTTAGTATTATTTGGAACAGTTTATTTCCGAACGCCATCACTCTACTAAACAAACAATTCCCTCAACACTGTCAGACTTTCGACTAAATCTGCACTTCTATTCTACTAGTTTTTCTCATCATTCCTATCACCCATTTCCTCCCATGTTGACTGTATGACTGTAACTTGTTGCTTATATCCTAAGATTTTTATTAATATTGCTTCCTCATTGCTTATTTGACCCCTATGACAATCATTAAGTGTTGTACCACATGATTCTTGACAAAAGTATATTTTATTTTATGTACGCTGAGAGCATATGCACCAAGACAAATTCCTTGTGTGTCCAATCACACTTGGCCAATAAAAATTCTATTCTATTCTATTCTAGAGTCCTTAGGGAATTGGGTGGCATAAAAATTGAATGAATGGATGAATGAATGAATTGGTAAATAGGTAGAGACGTAAAGATGTAATACATACATAAAGACAAATTGTCTTTATGATAATAAACTCTAGGGCAATTGTTGTTAGGGAGCACAATATAATTGAGGTATATATGACATATATTTTGATTTAAATTTACTCTTACTCTGTTGCTGTTAGGCATATTGAGATGCTTTTCTACCTGTAAGATAAAAGTAGACTCAGTGGTTAATCAACCTCTGCCTATTGAGTTTTGTATGAGAGGGACATCAAGTTATTTCAGAAAAATATATTTACCTGTCTTTGCGTTTGTGCTTATGTGCAAATATAGGTTTAGAACAAACCCAAATCAGATTTGTTTCTCATTTTCAGTCAAAATGGTAATGCCACTTAATGATGTCAAGAAATTCTTTAGTTTGATAAAGAAATAGACCATTGTTTAAAGTTAGCCTATTGGAAGCAAGAATTATGCAATTCATTGTCACTAGCAATGTCAGTCTTATCACTATGACTCAAGTGATACGTTTTTGGAAGAGATGTAGTTATCATTGACCCATGTTTCTCTTTACTAGTTGTAGAAGGAAGGAAATGCAACACAACATTTTACATTTTTCAGCTGCACTAGCATTTATTTAAAATATTTTTAAATCAGGCTCTTTCACATTAGCTAACATAATGTAATACATTGCAGATAAAATTATTCATACAGTTACAGTGGCAATTAAAGAATAAAATTGCAGGATTTGAGCCAATGTATTTCCATTGTAATCACTTCACACACTTTCTTCAACTATAATTGATGAGCAAGTTGAAAGTTGAAAGCCTGTTCCTTAATTTCTATCCTTATCTTAATGAACTAGCAGAAAAAAAATAAATTTCCCCTCCCTAAAAACACATCTAGATTTGCATCTAGTTGTAGGGAGGAGACTGAATTTAAAAAATTGCTTTTGTAGGCAGAAGGAAGGAAAAACAAAAGAAAGAAAGAAAGAGAAAGAAAGAAAGAAAAAAGAAAGAAAGAAAGAAAGAAACCATGGAGTTACACAGCTCTGTTTTCAATCAGTTGCAGCTTAATAAATCAATGAGTCTCTAGTCTCCAAATAATGTATGGTTTGAATAGACTATTAAAACTGCATGTGGGCTTTTTCACTGACTAAAGCTTACATCGACTTATAAGGTAACCAAACTTTTCCTAACAGGCCAAGCTGACTTCTCTCTTTATCTATCAACATAAAAAATAACATGATCTTGACAAGAATGGCTGATAAACGCTTGGCTG
Source organism: Erythrolamprus reginae (assembly GCF_031021105.1). Taxonomy (NCBI): domain Eukaryota; kingdom Metazoa; phylum Chordata; class Lepidosauria; order Squamata; family Dipsadidae; genus Erythrolamprus; species Erythrolamprus reginae. The sequence goes on along the minus strand of NC_091954.1, from coordinate 91,513,604 downwards.
GCAGTTTTAGCATTTAGAGAAAAGGCTCATTACATTGCTCTTTGATAGTTTTACAGCTGTAGCTGCTCTTAATACTTTCCTAAAAAGAAGCTGTATATATCTCAAGTGAATTCCTTGGCAGATTAAAGAACACATACAAAAAAAAAAAGAAAAAAAAAAGAAAAAAAAATCAGAAGATACGGCACACAGTCCAAAATCTTGATTTGTAGGTTCACTCCATTTAATTACTTGTTTTTGGAAACAAATGTTCATTCCAAGAAAGTTTGCTACTGCTTTTCTATAACAAATATCCAGAATAATTTGATAGATTGCTGGCTTTGAAGCTTGTATTTATTTCCCTAGAATGTACAAGGTAGCAAGCAATGAAATATAGTTCCTCCATATTTCTTTTAAATATATATTTCAAATAATTTTTAAAAAACTTTTAACTTTGACAAGCAGGAATTTCTTTCACGTTGTCTGTGAATTAGTTTTGCAACAATTGCGAAGCTCTGGTGAAAGAAAACCTCTGTTTTTCCAAGAGGAAAGAGTCACTATTTGTCCTACTTTTCAAAAGTGTATGAAGACAAAGGTGGGGTTCGGTCTTTATGGTCTTGCATTGAGAGAAATAGCTGCCTTGGGTTCTACTGGCACAGGAGCCACCAACCTCCCAATGGCCATTGTTCTGGGTCTTCAACAAATGTAACTATTAGAACTACCATAATCTGGACTGTAGTGGATTAATGGCACAGCAGGAAAGATAGAACAAGCTGCTGTTACTGCAGAGATAAGGAATATGAATTTGACAGAGACATGTCAGGATTGAGATATACAGTGTTCCCTCGATTTCCGCGGGTTCAAACTTTGCCAATAGCCTATACCACGGTTTTTCAAAAAAATTAATTAAAAAATACTTCGCGGTTTTTTCCCTATACCACAGTTTTTTCCAGCCGATGACGTCATACGTCATCGCCAAACTAATAATTTTTGCAAATAAATAACAAAAAATAATAATTATTGTTAATAAATAATTATGTTTATAAATATCAGGATCACTATTCAATGGTGAGCACCAGTAATAATGGTGAGTAAATGGTTGTTAAGGGAATGGGAAATGGTAATTTAAGGGTTTAAAGTGTTAAGGGATGGCTTGTGATACTGTCCATAGCCAAAAATGGTGTATTTACTTCCGCATCTCTACTTCGTGGAAATTCGACTTTCTCAGGCGGTCTCGGAACGCATCTCCCGCGGAAATCGAGGGAACACTGTATAGGACTGAAGCATTTTTCTAAAGTCCAGAACAAGATCGTATGGAAGTGGCTCAAGCAGCTTTACTGAACTATAAGAAGGACGATGAGATACAGCATAACCAGACATGCAATCAGAAGTGGGCTGCTGCCGGAATGCCTAATTGCGCACAGTCCCACGGCTCTGGAACATTAGTGTGGGATCAAGAGTAATTACGTGCAGGTAGCAAAATCATACACAGGGATGCACATGGGGGGGGGGGAAGCAAAAAACTTTACCGAAATGCACCCACACATGCATCCCTGTGTGCAATTTTGCTACCTGGACAGGTGCAGGAAGCAAAATTGCACTCGATCCTGCATTTGCGTTCCAGAGCCGCAGGGCTGGGCACAATTAGGCATTCTGGCAGCAGCCCATCTCTGCATGCAATCTTCTGTTATTATAGCCACTCTCAATAAACATACTTTTAGTCTCCTTGTGTTATTGACTTTGTGGTCTGGTCTATAGTACTTGAATGTGGGTTGAGGTTCCCACACAGTTGTCCTCTGTTGCAGCTAAGTAAGGGGTCATTGAAACAGAGGCAATATACACTAGACCTCATGGCTTCCCCAGATAATTGTAGCTGGCTGTTTCCTTCCTCTTTGTTACTTTTTGCTCAGGATAGAATGAGGGAAGAAAGATGTATGTGTGTATGAATGTATGTATGTAGGTAGGTAGGTAGGTAGGTAGGTAGGTAGGTAGGTAGATGTATGTATGAATGTGTTGTGTTCAGGCCTGGGCCAGATGTTGCCCCCACATATGTGAGAGATGCGTCACAGAGTGATTGTGAAAGCCTGGCTGACAGCCAGGAAAACGTGGCAGACAGCCCAGAGGATGAGGCAGATGGTTCAGAGTAGTTGGCAGACAGCCCACAGGAACTGGCGGACAGCCCAGGGGATTTAGCAAGCAGCCCGTCGGATAGCCTCTCTTCTTTGGATTCGGATGCTGAACAGATAATCAACATGCGTAGCTGTAGAACAATGCAACGTAGGGCTCAATTAAGGGATTATCAATGGTGATTATGGTGTCACCTGTGTTTGGGTGTGGTCCACAGAATGAGGGTTGGGTGTGGTTCCCATAATGAGGGCTACAGTTACAAAAGGGAACAGAGGCAGAGGCAAACTGGATGTTTATCTGTGTGGTTTGTGTGGCTTTGTGGTTCCTGCTTTGAATGCTCTGCTCTGTGCCTTTGGATTTCAACCCAGCATTGTCAGGCAAGTGGGAGTTGAAAACTCTGGGACTAGCTGCTGCTCTCATGCCTCGAGAATTCAGAGAACTCCTGGAACGTTTCTGCTACGTGAATTTTGTATTTGTTTGCTTTTTCATGAAGTTTTGTATCTAGCTGAATTTTCGCCTCGAACTGTGTTTTACTCCTGAAAATAAGGACAGGTTTTTTTAGCCTTTTCTTTTATGTTTAGTACAAGTTTGCTGATTAGCAATGCATGTGTGTGTCTGACCTTCTTTCCTGGACTGTTAATTAACACCTGAGCCCAGTCAGGCAGAACAGAATGTATGTATGTATGTATGTATGTATGTATGTATGTATGTATGTATGTATGTATGTAGGTAGGTAGGTAGGTAGGTAGGTAGGTAGGTAGTAGGTCAGTTGGTCAGTCGGTTGATCCATCTGGTGTATTCGGGTCTTGTCCAAGATTGATAGTATCTTGGCAATGTTTTGACGAGGTCTCACTCAACATCTTGAGTCTGGTGTTTTGGCTTTGTGCTAGGGTGAACAAAGTGTGGTTGGGACCACCATTCTTCTATAAATATTGGTGGGGTGTGGGGTGTGGGCTTAGTTGCTGTAAGGGGGTTAGTTGGGTGTGTTTAACATCTTAATTTGTTGATGGGTTAATGCCTTGAGTAATTAATGGAGTTGATGTTTGCTGTTTTGTAATGTATGTCTGTAGTGTAACATCCTAGATTTTGGTTTGGCTCCAAGTTTATGGACTGGTTATGTGTTTATGGTGTGTGTTGGTTTGCTTTTTGTGGGTGATGTGGGCAGCAGTTGGAGAAGCCACCATGTTTCAGCTTCTGGATGGTGGTTGTATGTCATCTGTGGGATAGAGTCAGGGATGGGCTACTGCCTGGACAGGGGGGGGGGGGAACGCAGTGGGGTAGCAAAAATTGAGCTCTACCCCAGAACACCCAATTTGAACTGAAAGATGTTGAAAGAAAATGCATAAGCCATGCCCACAGTGTGGTAATAAAAATTTTGGTAGCCCTTCACTGGATAGAGTTCAAAATTTCTGTTGCTAAGTGATACATTTGTTAAGTGAGTTTTGTCCCAATTTAGGACATTTTTTTGCCACAGTTGTTAAGTTAGTAACCCAATTTTTAAGTGAATCTGGCGTTCCTGTAGTTTTTGCTTGTCAAAAGGTTGCAAAGGGGGAATCACAGCAATGGTCATAAGTATGAACCAGTTGCTAAGCATCTGAATTTTGACTCATAGGATCATGGGACTGCTCTAAAAGTTCTAAGTGTGAAAAATGGTCATAAATCTTTTTTTCCCCCTGCACTGTTGTAACTAGATTTTAGTAATAGTATGCAAACATTTCTAATTTGGTGGTCTTATGCATTTTTTCAGGCTAGGAATACTAAATTTAAGACATACTATTTAGAGGGAACTGATTGGTTGGTTGATTGATTGATTGATTGACTCAGTTACAGAGCTACCTCCACCTACCATTTTACTTTCTAAGAATATTTGAAACTGATTCTTTGCCTTGTAGCATGCTAGCTTCCCAAATGTTTTTATTATTTTTCTAAAACCTTAGACGAAGGTCAGGTGGAAGAGAAAGCCTGTTAGAAAATGTTCTGTAAAATATTCTATATGTAGATGTCCTGAATACAATGCACAGTCTTGTAATTTAGCTATGCTCTGGGTTGACATTTGTATTTCATTATATGCTCTTTTCAACAGTGATTCCAAAGTCAACTATTCACTAATTTTGTTGTTCTCTTCTGAGCTGATGGTTTTCCAGTGTTCTCAGTTTCAGAGTTCCTGGTCCATATTTTATTTGGACTTAGATTAAATCAAACAGGAAAACCTCTAACTGCCTGTGGTTTGAGAAGGGAACCAATATATTTTATGGAGGTTTTTAAAATTTATTTTGCATTGTAATCCTGTTTTTTGGCTTGGATTTAATAATCAACAGCATAAAACTCTCTTCTAAAATATATTACTATCTGATGAAATTAAAAAACACACACAAAATAATGTCTTTTATGGGGACGATTTTATTGGTTGCTTTGAGTAGCTTATGATCACTGTGAATAATAGGAAACCATGTAAGTTATTTCAATAAGTAAATAAACATGTTACATAGATGTTTTTTCCCCTTAAATTTTTAATGGAAGCAAAATAAGATTCAGCATAAGTGAACGAATTGCACATTCCAAACTGTCTATTTCTTCTCCTATTTTATTTTTTTCTCTTGTTTTGAAGCCCTTCTGTGTATCCTGACAAACAGGGTGGGTTTCATATTTCAATCTTCCTTTTAAAGTTACTTTTAATAGCAGTAGAAGTTTAGAAATTTTCAGTAAGAGAAAATAAGAGTCACTTTTCAATGTAAGATGATTAATATATAAATTTAATAAATAAAAAAAACATTGAACTTCATTAACATGTGCATAGTCTTTCCAAAGGCAATAAATATATTATATGCTTTGTCAGAAACCATTAGTGAATGGGAAACTGCCAATCATAGCATTCCTATGATTGTATGATGGTCTTTGAAAAGATTTTTGGATGTCTCACTCCATGGTTACCCAACTTGCAAAATTCAGACTATATTTTTCTTTCCATTAAGCCTGTTCAAAAACCACCCATCCCACTGTGAGCGTACTCAGCAAAGTAGGCACAGAATTTGAATGACTTTTCTCCTACTTTCTCCCCACAAATATGCCATGAACCGCAGTTCGAGAACCAATCTCAAACCCTTCACAAAGATTTGCAATTTGAAAATAGATCTGCATTTATTTTGATAAACAATTTAGGAAAATAATCTATTTTCATTTGTTTAGGTGAATCAGGGAACACTCAGATTGGTTAGAAAACGAAACCTCGTGTAGCTTGTTCATCTCCTCATATTCCACCAAATTTTTTCAGAAGATGAGGGTTTAACTAAACTTTCCACCTTTCCTTTCTAGCTAGACTTCTCTGGGAATCTCTGAAGTAGATCTGAATAATATACAGCAGTAGCTGTGGTCTGTGGAGACTTGGGAGCCTGGGATATAATTATAGGGGGTCCATGAAGGCTTGAAGAAATGACTTTGACCAGAATATTTTTTGCAAAGTTGGGAGGTGTCCATTCAGTATCAGAAACAGGAGTTCAATACAGTGGTACCTCGACATACGAGTTTAATTCGTTCCAGACCCAAGCTTGTAAGTCGATCAACTCGCATCTCGAACGAATGCCTTTAGACTTTGTTTTTCGCACCGAGATAACTGGAAGCAAGGAGATTCTTGCGCCACCTAATGGAAGCTCGGCTCATATCCCGAATTTGAGCTCGGGTGTCGAACAGAAATTTCGCTTGCGTCGCAGCTCGTAACTTGGAATACTCGCATGTGGAGCAGCTCATATCTAGAGGTACTACTGGTGTAATAGGATCCCACTGCGGGATAGATAGAGTTAGGGGAGTCAGTCCAATCCAAAGTACTCTGAACATATTGTAATGCATATATATAAGTAAGGTTTGAATAGTTTATGCAAAACATTCTGTGCTAAAAACTATCCTTCTTTTTGAGTGATATGTCTAGGGTTATTCTGCAAAAAACAATAGATAGATATAGAATACCAGAGCTGGAAGGGACCTTGGAGGTCTTCTAGTCCAACCCTCTGCTTATGCAGAAAACTCTACATCACTTCAAACAAATAGTTATCCAATCTCTTCTTAAAAATGACAATGTTGGAGCATTTACAAGATGGGATCAGAACTAAAACTAAATTTGATTTAATTGACATTTAATGAAAATTGTAGGAAATTATTTTATAATTTAAATCTTGAGCTAAATAGTGGGGATCCATGATCCATGGTCACAAAAGGTATTCAAAAACATCCATGGTGAAGCAAAGATTGAGAACTACCAGAATCCTACACATAGGATTGCACTGCACTGTAAGACCATTTGCTAAAGATGTCTACGCTTTACAATGCTGCTCATCATTTCTTGAACAGAATTGGCAGGAAGATACAGTTACAAAATAACAACAACAAGAAAAAAACCCACCACCCTATTAGTGATTTACAGTTATGTTTTGGTCTGTGGGAGAGAAATATGCAATGCCTTTAGCTGCATTCCTTTCTTAAACACAAATACAAGCTTTTTGGGAGAAGGAAATACATAACTGGATAAAATAATGTTATAGTATGTCCAGTTTATAGTTTGTTGACTTGAATTTGTAAGACTATCAATTAACATATAGAAGATCAGACAATGGGTTCTATTATTGACAATTTATCTTTCACAGTATTTTGAAGCAAAAATCAATATTTGAAAAGTAATTACAGAAGAGGAATGCACCGCAGACCTCTGATTTCAGAACAACCAGTGTGTTGTATCTAATACTGACCATCAAGGCAAACCACAACTGGATCAGTGGCTGATAGCTTTTCTTTTCCTAATTTTCCTAATTTCAAAAGTTACCTGTAAGTTTAGTTCTCTTATGAGAGCAAAAGACAATGGGATTGTCTTTTTCTCTTGTAAGAGAACTAAATTTACAGCTAACTTTTGAAATGAAACCAGGGGCTGGATGATAATGCTAAAATGCCAGAACTACAAGTTGTCCATTTCTACAATATAAAGATTTGCTTGAATAAAAACCTACCACATATGTATTTATTTCATATACTTTCCTTTTCATTTGACTGGATGAAAAACTGAAGGGCTACCAAAAGTTTTACTAACACACTGTGGGCGTGACTTATGTAGGATGCCCTGCATTTTCTTTCAATATCTTTCAGTACAAATTGGGTGCTCTGGGTGGAGCTCCATTTTCGCTACCCCACTGCGTTTCCCTCCATCCGGGCAGTAGCCCACCCCGATCAGCATGTACATAGAGCATGTACCACCCCAAATCTAGCAACATTCATGCCCTTTCTTGTTGTGGTTAGCTCTGGCCCTGCTCCTGCCCCAAGGACTGTGGATGTGGGGGAGACATCCAAATGCTGCAGGCCTGTTTTGCCCCTGGTGGAATCTGCTGATGAAGGCTCCTCTGACCAAGAAGACATGACAGTCGTCTCCAAACAAACTGACAGGGAGGAGGAGAGTGTGGCAGACAGCTCAGAAGGAGATCAATTATCTAGCTCCTCCTTGGATTCAGAACAAGAGTTAATGATACAGCCACGCATGAGGAGAGCGATGCATAGGCAACAACAACTGAGAGATTATTATAAAAGAAAATGAGGCCACCTGTGGTTGGGTGGGGCTGTGGTAATTAGTGAGGCTGCTATAAATAGCAGCCTGTGGGTTTGGCCATTGTGGAGGATTATCTGATCCTTGTGTTTCGTGACTGCTTTACTGACTTTGACTTTTTGTGTGCTGATTTTTCCCTGCTTTGAAACTAAACCAGAGCAAAGTGTGTGTCACTTTGTGAAAGAAGAAGGACTGTGAATTGCCTCCCAGCTGCAAGCTAAGTATCACAGAACTGATAAGGAACTTGTACAAATTACCAGTTTGTTTGGAGACAAGTGCTCTTGGCTATACCAAAAGAGGGCTTGGTTTAAGTGAATTTTCATTATAAAGAACATTGTTTTGAAAAAAAATTTCTGTACCTGTGAATTTTTGTGAGGATTCTACCAGAGAGCCCGACAGAACATATCTTATCCAAGAAAAACTTAACAACAACAACAAAAGAAACCAGACATAAATTCTTATCCCTGCATGAAGAGAATGACAATGTTCCATCAAGTCAATGTTGACTTTCTGCAAGCACATTTATAGATTTTCTCCGTAATGATCTATTTAGGTCTTTGGATGTACCAGTCGCCACTGTAACTGCGATAATCTATCTTGTGATTGGTCATCCTCTTCTGTTCTTTCCTTCCAACTTTCCCATCAATAGAGCCCATTCCAGAGAGTTGGATCCTTCGCATAATATACATAAACGTTGATATGAGTATTAATTATATTAGAGCATTATTTCAAAGTAACATTTCAATATTACATTCAATTGTAGATTTTTAGCCTATCAGAAAAGACGGTAACACCAGTGGAGGAATATTTAAAGAACATACATGATATGGGAATTCTTCATGTGTAACCAAAGCTAGACAACTTTATACAGAAAAATAGTTACATCTTAAAAATTATAGAGACTAATCTCTTTCTGCCACAATTGCCCTCTTGCGCAACTAACAAGCTGCTCGAATTAGATGTTTTTCACTAGTCTCCTTGCAGAAGGAGGCTTTGAAGTGAATGACTACATTACATCTTTGGAAGAGAAACTGTTCTGTTATCAGCAAGGAAATAAAGTTTTATTTCTGTTTTACACTGGTGATAGAACACAATCTCTGGTGGCTTGAAAATGAGACAAATTTTTGTGCCTTGGTGGTAGAACAAACTCATAACAACAGTCAGGGTGTCCATGCAGCCAATACCAGAGTAAGGGTGAAATTAAACATTTTGAAAAGAACATTTGTGTTTTTGTAATGTCTTTGGCAATTGAAGTATGGTGGATGGCAAATAGGGAAAAGAGTTTGTTTGGAAATACCACTTTGGTTGTTGCCAAGTAAACTCTGTCCAGATATGATGAACAAATAGCCCATTTCCAGAAAAGTTCTCCACTTTCTTGGCTTTTCTCTTCTTTTGGTTTTCAAATTCATATTTTTGAAAGCGAAAAAGTTTTCAGATTGTTTCGTGTAATTCATTTTAGTTATTATTACCTAATTTATAAATTTGGTATGGTGAATGGTTGTTAACTATTATTATAATTCTCACTGTACATTTGCTGTTTATGTATCACATTTATATCCCATTTTATCTCTGGCATCTAAAAACAACATCAATTGTGTGTGTGTGTGTGTGTGTGTGTTTGTGTCTTCCTTCACTTAATCTTCCAAAAAACAGCATTCAATGAAATAGATATGCTGTAACTAATTAAACTGTAGCTACTCTCAGATTTTAATGTAATTTATTTCTTCCCCATGTAATCTCAATGCATTGCTTCTGTAAAAAAATTTTTAATCATTATTGTTAATCTCCAAGGTAACATTGGTGTTATGTGGTGAATAAATTTGCTGCAATTAAATAAACAAATAAGCAAAAGAAAAGGGAATAATTATGAAGAATAAACACAAAAACATAAGGAATTTCTCAGTTCTACTTCTGCATAAAGTAAAGCATGCATCAAATATGGGGAAAAATGTGATCTAAAACTGATCCTGCTGAGACATTTTGAAAAACTGAAAAGAAGGATTAATGGAGAAGCAAGAATGCCGAATACTGAATACTGAATACTTTATTTATTTATTTATTTATTTATTTATTTATTTATTTATTTATTTATTCATTCATTCATTCATTTATTCATTTATTCATTTATTCATTTATTCATTCATTCATTCATTTATTTATTTATTTATTTATTTATTTATTTATTTATTTATTTATTAGATTTGTATGCTGCCCCTCTCCGGAGACTCGGGGCGGCTCACAACAATAGTAAAAACAATATTATGGCGGAACAAATCTAATATTAAAAAGAAGCATATAAAAACCCTATCATATTTAAAAAACCAAACAACACATACATACCAAACATAAATATAAAAAGCCTGAGGGAAGGTGTCTCAACTCTCCCATGCCTGGTGGTAAAGGTGGGTCTTGAGTAATTTACGAAAGACAAGAAGGGTGGGGGCAGTTCTAATCTCTGTAGGGGAGTTGATTCCAGAGGACCGGGGCCGCCACAGAGAAGGCTCTTCCCCTGGGGCCCGCCAAACGACACTGTTTAGTAGACGGGACCCGGAGAAGGCCAACTCTGTGGGACCTTATTGGTCACTGGGATTCGTGCGGTAGCAGGCGGTTCCAGAGGTACTCTGGTCCAATGCCATGAAGGGCTTTAAAGGTCATAACCACTAATTATGCCTTCAAAATATTTTAAGTGATTATATTGATTATAGTATTATTTTTTCCTGAATAAATCCAAAATAGTGCTAGGTTCTATGCATTATTTATTGGTAGGAATTATTTTCTATCAGTTTGGACAGAATCTTTTGTTATTTCCTAGGTTTAAATTTCATTCAAAAGTCCTAAAACATCCTGCTTGTCTGGATTTATGATATGGACTTATGCAACTGTGCCATATTTCATTACACAAGGGTCTCTTCATTGGTCTATGGCAGGGGTGTTCTGGCCTGTGGGCCGGATGTATCACGTGCTGGCCACACCCATGCTCAGTTTAGCGAAGGAGAGATAAAAGTCCAGATATGTCACGTGACACAACTATGACGATATGAGTTTGATACCCTTGGTCTATAGCTTCCCTGGTTTTCCAGTTTTCCATTAAATCCCTCAGCAATCACATGCTGTGTCATCTCCAAATCAAAAAGACTTAAATAATTGTGAAGGAAATGCTTAATTATACTGAGAATAGTAGAAAAGTAATTTGAAAAGTAATAGGAAAAGAAAATGTTTAAATTACACAGCATTATTAAATTTTTAAAAGTTGATTTAAATCCTACTTTCTTAGTCAGTAAGCATTCAATGCAGTTTGAAAAAAATCTATTCTGGGAGTTGAAGTCCACGAGTCTTAACATTGTCAAGGATGGAGACCCCTGTCATAGATACATGCTGGTCACATTTTAGAATGTTCATTGTTAACCAGAATGAAGCTATATACAATTGTTGATTTTACCAACTATTCTGCCGGGCTCTCTGATAGGAGCCTCCTGAAAATTCAAGGGTACAAATTTCACACACACACACGTTTGAAAATTCAAAACAATGTTCTTTATCACAAAATTCAAAATAAACAAAGCACTCTTTTTGTATTGCAAAGAGCACTCTTCCCAAAACAACCGGGTAGTCTGTACAATTTCCCTTAAGCAGTCATTAAGTACTTAGCTAGCAGCTGTGAAGAAACTTCACAACCCTTCTTCTTCCAACGAAGTGAGACACACGCACACACACATTGCTCTGCTTTGGTTTCAAAGGCATGAAAAAGCAACAAAGTCCAGCAACACAAGATTCCTGACGAATTCCGATCAGATATTCTTCCACAACAGCCAAACCCACATGCTGCTATTTATAGCAGCAGCCCTAATTACTGGAGCCCCACCCAAACACAGGTGGCCTCCCTTATTTCCTGTAATATGTTCTTACTTGGTCTTTTCGACGCATAATTCTGCGCTTGCATGAGTCCAAAATGTCATCATCCGAATCAAAGGAAGATAAGGGAGATTGACTGCCTGGGCTGTGTGCCAAGCCCTCCTCTGCCGAGTCATTCCCACCTTCTTCTTCGTCCGAGGAAACTAAACTCTGAACTGATTCTGTCGGCAATAACACAGGCCTGTGACATGATGAATTTTCCCCTGTATCCACCTCCCCATTCCCTGGGGCAGGAGCTGGGCCAGAGCCAACCACAACACCAACTACCAATGGAAAATGTAAATAGTTGTCCTGTAGCTGGATGGCACAATAAGAAATCAATGATTTGGATTTTGTTACTTTTTCATGATGTAATAATTGACACTGTTCCTCTCGATCTTTACCAATCTTAAACTTGAGGTTCACAATAAGAAATTAGGGGAAGCATTTAATTCCCCTCATATCAATGTTTTATCTTTTAATAACATAATAGCTAGAACATAGTGCTAGGGGATGGCACAGAGAAAGAATCTGGAATTCAGTTGTCTGAAAAATTACCTCAGAAAGCTTATTTTCCATTCTTAGAAATGGTAGGTACCTCCCTTTGGAATCTAAGATCTGAAAGTCATGTAGGGAGAATGTAATCAAATAATATGTGATTAATTAAGTGATGAAAGAAAAGAAATATTGTTCCCAGAACTTAATTAAGCACAGCCCAAACTAATTTGACAGGGCAGTGTTCCAGAAAATAAATTTTAGATAATAAAATCCTCTCTTGGATTTAAATAAAACTTCCTGAAAGGCAGAAGTAGTTCATGGGATATTTGAAATCTGTGATAATAACAATAATAAGAAAAGCTGAGGTGGCACAGTGGGTAGAGTGCAGTACTGCACTAAAGCTGACTTCTAGATCTGCAGGTCAGCGGTTCAAATCTCATCACTGGCTCAAGGTTGACTCAGCCTTCTATCCTTCCAAGGTGTGTATAAAATGAGGACCCAGATTGTGGGGGCAATATGCTGGCTCTGTTAAAAAGTGTTATTGCTAACATGTTGTAAGCCACCCTGAGTCTAAGGAGAAGGGTGGCATAAAAGATTGAATGAATGAATGAATGAATGAATGAATGAATGAATAAATAAATAAATAAATACATAAATAACATGCCCGTTGCTATTAAAGTGGGTTCTGATGTTATCAAATTTAAAAACACATCAATATTTAATCAGTTTAATCAATTAATACACTTAATTAATTTATATATTTGGTATGGTTACCCTATTTTCTATAATTTTGTGGAAAGGATACTGAAGGCTAGAGAATCTGCTCAAAAGCTAATTCCAAAACTGTAACAATTCATTCATAAGAAAATATGTTGAAAATATTTGCAAAAAAGGGAGAGTTCAGATCAAAGAACTTAATCAGCATTTCTCAAATCCAAAGTGCAGAGTAGGGCTCAGGATTATGGAATGAGACTATATATGCTAGTCTTTGAAGTATCAGAAAACCATTTATGGGGGTGGGAGGGTTAATGAAGTTCACTAATGTAGGCATTGCTCTGGACAGTGGAAGATGTCATAACATCTTGAATGAGCCCTGCGTTCTTCCCTAATAACTTTTAGGGTGACCACAGAATAAACCACTTCTAAGATTGTTAATTCTTGTTAGAGGAGAGAATGGGGCAAGCATTGACATAATAATAATAATAATAATAATAATAATAATAATAATAATAATAATAATAGCAAAACTACTGTGGGACTTCTGACTTCAGACTGACTGAATTCTGAAGCATAACACACCCAACATTGTGATCATGGAGAAAAAGAAAGTATGGATCATCGACATCGCAATCCCAGGGGACAGCAAAATTGAGGAGAAGCAGCTAGAGAAATTAGTGAAATATGAAGATCTAAAAATCGAGCTGCAACGACTCTGGCATAAGCCAGTGAAAGTGGTCCAGTAGTACTTGGCACTCTGGGCGCAGTGCCAAAGGTTCTCAGCGGACATTTGAAAACCATCGGAATTAACAAAATCTCCATCTGTCAATTGCAAAAGGCCACTTTACTGGGATTGGCAAACATAATTCGCCGCTATATCACGCAGTCCTAGGTGCTTGGGAAGCGCCCGACTGGTGATGAAATACGAAATCCAGCATACTGTGTTGTACTGACATAATAATAATCATAATAATCATAATAATAATCATAATAACAATCATAATCATAATAATAATCATCATAATAATAATCATCATAATAATAATCATAATAATCATAATAATAATAATAATAATAATAATAATAATAATAATTATTATTATTATTATTATTATTATTATTAATTAGATTTGTATGCCGCCCCGCTAAGCAGATCTGAGTTTCTAATATTTGGGTGCAAGATAACTGGAGAAAATCTAGGCTCTAGCTTACTGTTAGAAATCAATCAATCAATCAATCAATCAATTCTGATGATTATAATAGTAAATCACTTCCATACTGTTGTCATGGAAACCCTACAGATGTGTTCACATAATCATCAAAAGCTGAGTTTGACTCAAAGGCAACTTTATCGTTTTAATGTCTTGCAATGTTCACTTTTACTTTTCAGATCATTTAAATACTGAAGGCTTCATTACATCTGCTTTATCATTTGTATTTTACATCTTGAGCAAATAAAAACAAACTATGCAACATTCATGCTCAGCAGGACAGTTAATGGCATCCAAGAAAGTTCAAATGTTGCCTGAGCTTCAGGGGATCAGATATTATACGGCATTTGCATTGAAACTATTTCCTAGTGAGACTTTGGCATAATTCTTTCACTCATGCATTTCCCATTAATACAACAAGACCCAAAGCAGATTTCTCAATGAGACATGACCATTGGGCTGAAATTTTAGAAGCCAGATGCCCCTTTAGGTTTAATTGCTATATTTCTATCAATTGATTTTTGTAATTGCATGTATTTGAAATAGCTAATACATTTTTGGAAAGTCTCATAGACATAGAAACATAGAAGACTGATGGCAGAAAAAGACCTCATGGTCCATCTAGTCTGCCCTTATACTACAGTATTTCCTGTATTTTATCTTAGGATGGATATATGTTTATCCCAGGCATGTTTAAATTCAGTTACTGTGGATTTACCAATCATGTCTGCTGGAAGTTTGTTCCAAGCATCTACTACTCTTTCAGTAAAATAATATTTTCTCACGTTGCTTCGTTAGCAGCTAATAAGGGCTGGGGGGAAAAAGCATTAACAAAGCTACATTCAGCCTCTTTTAGGGAGAAAAAGGTGTGTCTTATACTCCAAAAAATACAGTAAGTGCTTAACTGTTATCATAATCTGGTGGAAACATCATCTCTCAATATCCTATTTACATTATAACAATGTGTTGCATTGTGTGTGGTTAAAAAGCTACAGAAACTGCTATTGGAGAGGCAATCATTTCCCCCCCCCCTTCACCTTCAGAAAACAAGCATAGTTAATAATATCCGAGGCACTGGAATATCACGACTTGCATTCTACTTTTCTTCATCTTCATCACTGTCTTAAACAGAACGGTTTTTAAGCTTTTGCTAATTTTCTTCCTCATTTTATTTTCAAAGGAGGAGCAGTTAGTTTAAGAACTTGTTTTTGCAAGTAGCAAATGCTTTGTGGCACTGCATTTTACTTTCCAATTGCAAATGAAATATTGATTCGGAATGTAGAATGCAACCTACAATGAAATGTGTGGTACTAAAGCAATGCTTTTCTAACGCATTTTAAAAGATGAGGTTTTTCATATCAGATAAATGTAGCATGTGAAGGAGCTGGCCTCAGGCAGCTATTTTTGTTGCAGCAATGCTTTTGCAAACCACCGAAAGTTCTGTTAAGTGTATTTCTAATGCCACGATTCATGTATTGTGAATGTGACACTTCATAGATGAAGTATGAACTGTGTTCAGTTCTGGAGATCTCACCTACAAAAAGATATTGACAAAATTGAACGGGTCCAAAGACGGGCTACAAGAATGGTGGAAGGTCTTAAGCATAAAACGTATCAGGAAAGACTTAATGAACTCAATCTGCATAGTCTGGAGCAGTGTTTTTCAACCAGTGTGCCGTGGCACACTAGTGTGCCGCGAGACATGGTCAGGTGTGCCGCGAAGCTCAGAGAGAGAGAAAGCAAGAGAAAGAGAAAGCAAGAGTGAAAGAAAGCAAGAGAGAGAGAAAGCAAGAGAGAGAGAAAGAAAGCAAGAGAGAGAAAGAGCGAGCGAGAGAGAAAGAGAACAAGAGAGAGAGAAAGAAAGCAAGAGAGAGAGAGAAAGAGAGGGAGAAAGAAAGCAAGAGAGAGAGAGAAAGAGAGGGAAGGAAGGAGAGAGAGAGAAAGACAGAGGGATGTAGGGAGGGAGAGAGAAAGAGAACAAAAAAGAGAGGAAGGAAGAGAAAGAAAGAGGGATGGAGAGAGAGAGACAGAAAGAAAGAGGAAGGGAGAGAAAGTGGGAGAGAGAAATAGAGCAAAAGGGAGGAAGAGAGAGAGAATTTTTTTGTCCAAACATTTTTAGCCCTCCCCCCCGCTCCATGTGCCCCAGGGTTTCGTAAATGTAAAAAATGTGCCGTGGCTCAAAAAAGGTTGAAAATCACTGGTCTGGAGGACAGAAGGAAAAGGAGGGACATGATCAAAACATTTAAATATGTAAAGGGTTAAATAAGGTCCAGGAGGGAAGTGTTTTTAATAGGAAAGTGAACACAAGAACAAGGGGACACAATCTGAAGTTAGTTGGGGGAAAGATCAAAAGCAACGTGAGAAAATATTATTTTACTGAAAGAGTAGTAGATCCTTGGAACAAACTTCCAGCAGACGTGGTTGGTAAATCCACATTAACTGAATTTAAACATGCCTGGGATAAATATATATCTATCCTAAGATAAAAATACAGGAAATAGTATAAGGGCAGACTAGATGGACCATGAGTAGTGTTGGCAAAACCAAACCCGCACAATTAAGGTCCGTACCAAATTTTTTTTTTAAAATTGTGCTTCGGTTCGGCGTTTGTGCCAAACACCACGAAAGCCACCGCCTGGCTGTCATCTGCTGAGAAGAGAAGGAGGAGCTGGGCGCCAGTGGCGGCGGAGGAAGGAGAACACTGGGGAGCTGTCAGCCGGTCGGGAGGCTGGGAGGGAGGCACAAAAGGAGCTGGGGAATCCCTCCCACGAAGAGATTCCGGGGGCAGAGCTTAGACGTCACATATACCGGCAGGTTTCTAAGGATGCCAAGGTGATAACTTCCTGGATTCCTTAGCAACCTGCCGGTATACGTGACGTCAAAGCTCCACCCCCAGAATCTCTTTGTGGGATTCTCCAGCTCCTTCAAAGGGAAGTCTTTTCATGTAAATTTTTTAAATTATTATTGTTATGAAAAAGGGCGATGCTGCAAGGAAAGGGAGGTCTTTTTACGTAAAAATATATTTTTTATTTTTATGTGACAGGACCTCCCTTTGCTTGCGGCGCCACTGCGGCGTCCTTTTTTGTAAAAATTAAAATTAAAAATCAATTAAAATAAAAAAACGATGGGATTCTGAGGGGGAGTGTTCGGGTTCAGGTTTGGCCGAACTTTGCGTGAAGTTCATCCGAACTTGCCGAACCCGAACACCATTGAGTTCGCCCATCACTAACCATGAGGTCTTATATAAGGGCAGACTAGATGGACCATGAGGTCTTTTTCTGCCGTCAGAGTTCTATGTTTCTATGTTTCTATGTTTTCTGCCATCAGTCTTCTATGTTTCTATGATGAAGAATAACTTTCAAGTTGTCACTATTAACATAAGAAATTGAACTTTTCAATTATGGGAGATGGAACCTATCATGTTATGACTTAGAAGCATACAGTACAACTAATGTGATGTTAGATTAAGTGAAAACATGCCTGCAATTATTTCTGAGGATATGATAAATGCCCCTTTCCTCCCAAATAAAGTATAGCTCTATGTTGGTTAAAGAGGAAGAATGATTTCAAAAATCAATATCCTGTTTTATTCAATGAGATGTATCTCATTTTTGTTCTCACTATGGCTTCAGGGGGAAAAAAGTTATCCCATTTTTGTAACTTCTTCCAGCGGATTTTTGTAACATATTCCAGCAGATGTATTGAGAAGTAGAACCACAGAAATTCTGACATCACAAATGGGATTTGGGTGATAGCACCTGACTGTTGTTAAAAATAAACACAAAGTTGTCCAATTCCTTCACACTCTTTCCAACTTAAGAGCAGATCTGGCTAAACATTCACTCTGCAGTGAACTGATCTAAAGGTTTATGGGCTGGAAACGAGATAAGGATAATATCATGGAAACATAGAAAAAAGATGCCAAGACAAATTTGTGCCGGGCTTTGATTGCCTCCCCACTTTCTCTCTTCCTCTCAATCTCCATCTCCCTGTTTCTTTGTCCTCTGGTTTTCTTCCTCATTTTTTGCTGAATTTTAGAGGATATTCGGAAGCTTGGGCAGAAAAAAAATCTTCAGAAAACTCAAGAATGCATCTTGACAGCATCAGCATTTTCTCTGTATGTATAGAAACATAGAAACATAGAAGACTGACGGCAGAAAAAGACCTCATGATCCATCTAGTCTGCCCTTATACTATTTTCTGTATTTTATCTTAGGATGGATATATGTTTATCCCAGGCATGTTTAAATTCAGTTACTGTGGATTTACCAACTACGTCTGCTGGAAGTTTGTTCCAAGCATCTACTACTCTTTCAGAAAAATAATATTTTCTCATGTTGTTTTTGATCTTTCCCCCAACTAACTTCAGATTGTGTCCCCTTGTGTTCACTTTCCTATTAAAAACACTTCCCTCCTGGACCTTATTTAACCCTTTGACATATTTAAATGTTTCAATCTTTTCCCCCCTTTTCCTTCTGTCCTCCAGATTATAAAGATTGAGTTCATTAATTCTTTCCTGATACGTTTTATGCTTAAGACCTTCCACCATTCTTGTAGCCCATCTTTGGACCCGTTCAATTTTGTCAATATCTTTTTGTAGGTGAGGTCTCCAGAACTGAACACAGTATTCCAAATGTGGTCTCACCAGCACTCTATATAGCGGGATCATAATCTCCCTCTTCCTGCTTGTTATACCTCTAGCTATGCAGCCAAGCATCCTACTTGCTTTCCCTACCGCCTGACTGCACTCTTCACCCATTTTAAGACTGTCAGAAATCACTACCCCTAAATCCTTCTCTTCTGAAGTTTTTGCTACGTATATCTCACATAGTGCAATCCTATTCTGCCACCAGCAGTTCTCTCACCAGCATACTGAGGAAAGGAATCAAGCTAGCAAGAGCTGTTGAACTTTGGAAACTCTATTGATATTCAGAAGATAAGAGCTTTTAATAGGGATTTTGGGGGCAATATGCTGGCTTTGTTAAAAAGTTCTATTGCTAACATGTTGTAAGCCGCCCTGAGTCTAAGGAGAAGGGCGGCATAAAAATTGAATAAATAAATAAATAGACTTTTGGTAGACTGCTAGACAGATATGGGGAGGATGAGTATTGCAGAGATATGGTTGTTTTATTCCTCACTAATTTGTCTCTTTCCATTCAAACTTGGCATCTCCCACTGACTTGTTCTCAAAATAAGAAAATAATCTCTGCAATTCAACTGAAAATATGTTAAACAGCAGATTTTACCTCTTCTTTAAATTGCAATTGAAACCATTTCTTGGAATTGGAATGGTACTTAAATAAGGAAAGTCAGATCACCCCGGGAAAGGAGAAAATGTGAGAAGGAGACTCAGAATCATTCTGTCTTGATTGTGTTTGATATAAAAGGGGCAGAGGGAAACTCTAGCAAGCTGCAAATGTTTATGTTATTATGCCCAACAATAGCAAAGTAAAGTTCCAAGAGTTCTTACAATATCTGTTTCCTGAAGCTAGCCAACCTTGAAAGGCTGACAGAATAAATGATCTGGAAAGTTGTCAGATCCTTTGCGAAGAGCAGATTACAACGCCTTGTTTTTTTTTCCATTCTATGGATTAGGAAGATAGGAATTCAAAAAGTAAATGTGCTTCCAGTTTTATCTGACCTATGCCAAAGTGAAAACTCATTTTCAAATGTCCTCTAAAATGAGAGTGGCTAACCTTGGCAACTTTAAAAGTTGTGGATTTCCAGAATTCCCCAGCCAACATGGTTGGCTGGAGAATTTTGGAAGTGAAACTCCAACATGTCTTAAAATTGCCAAGGTTGTAACACTTCTCTTCTAGAATATGATATTTTAGCCAAGTAATATATCAAATGATACCATGATGTGTAGTTTATTACAGGATTACTAAACATTAATTATGTGTGTATAGTATTTAAGAAACTTTTCTTCAGCTATAATATTGGTTTTGGTAGATGTCTTCATAAAAAGGCACCTTGCTGTGATAAATCTAAGAAGAATTTGTTCTGGACAATTATTTTCATATGCAAAATACAAGCAAAATTGAAAAGTTTACTCTAGGGCAAATAAAGGTGTTTTTGAAAGTATTTATCCATTACTGCTATTTTTAAAACTATTTATAAACCACTATGTTAGTAAACCAAGGTTCTTAAAATGGCACACAGTTTGTAAAAAGCAGAAAAAGACTTACATTAGAATAATAATAAAGTCACAAAATTTTGGCCTGTTTCCATTCTATCATTGGGAATATGTGTCTTTGTCATGCAAACACAAAATTTTGATTATTTTATTTCAGTCTCCAGAAATCTCTTTGTGTTAATGGTTACTATACCATGGAAAAATTCCTTGCATACTGAAAATTGTAGGACAGTTTTTTCCTATGGAAATATAATCCAGATCTTGTCTGAGAAATGTAGCATAAAATATTTATATCAAAAAGAAAGTTTTCTTGCTGTAACAGACAATGTAAGTTATTTATTTATATGATATTTATTGATAAGCATTTACATACATTATGGTCTGTTTCAATTAAACATTTCAAAATTAACAAAACCCCAATCTTTTGTTGGAAAAAATCTCTCTCTCTCTCTCTCTCTTTCTTTCTTTCTCTCTCTCTCTCTCTCACACACACACAGAGTATATGTGTGTGTGTGTCTTTTTCCAAATAAGGATGTTGGTTACTTATGGCACAATTATAGCTTTGGTATTTCTTCATGTATAATTCAAGTTCCTAACCAGTTTTTGAGATCAAGCAAGGTCAACTGGGACTGCTACTTAGTTGGATATTTATTTTATAGCAAAGCATGGTTAGATTTTCCTAACAATTTCTGGCTTAAGTGCAATCATAATAAATAATACATCATAATTTTGATATAATCTTTTCCTATAGAAACCTCTCATTTGTTTTACTACAGCTCCATCAGAGCCAGAGTGCAAAACATATTTCAGTTTTATATTGGTTGTATGGACAATGAATTGCTTGGCATAGGGAAGCTTGCCATCTTCAAATGGCAAACATTAGTCTGGAAATATAGATGCAAATGTTTTCAGTCCGAATATGAAAATTCCCAGAAGAATATGGTCTAAACAGAGTCATAGTTCTCACTGATACATATTTCCCACTGCTGGTTTCTTTGTACAGTGGGTCTGAGTACTATATCAAGCACAGGCCAATAGTTTGGTCAAGATAATAGCAGGGTAAATGAAAAAAATGTACTCTTTGTGAGTAATGATGCAACATGAACCAGCAATCCAAGAAAAATAGGGCTGTGAGGAGGAAGTCCTTAGTCCTATTCAATCAATAGAAAAGGGGCCCAAATGCAGCACGAGAGATTTACCTCAGTACATTTCAAGAACATTGTTTCCATAAGAACACAAAGTTTATTTACAATTGTTTATGTCTATTATTATTCCTTGGGAATTATGCCAATGTTGATTTAATAGATTGAAGTCAGAAAGTAAAAACATGTGCTTTGCTTGCAGAAGAGCTTAATTCTGCTCATGTAATTTTCAATTTAAGAAGGCCTTGGAAAATATGTTCAGGTGCTATTACATGTCTATACATATTACGAATCCCAGCGACCAGTTAAGTCCCACAGAGTTGGCCTTCTCCGGGTCCTGTCAACTATACAATGTCGTTTGGTGGGACCCAGGGGAAGAGCCTTCTCTGTGCTGGCCCCGACCCTCTGGAACCAACTCCCCCCAGAGATCAGAATTGCCCCCACCCTCCTTGCCTTTCGTAAGCTCCTTAAAACCCACCTTTGTTGTCAGGCATAGGGGAACTGAGATATTCCCTTCCACCTAGGCCTATACAATTTATGCATGGTATGCTTGTGTGTATGTTTGGTTTTTTAAATAAGGGTTTTTAAAATTATTTTAAATATTAGATTTGTTACACGTTGTTTCATTATTGTTGTTAGCCACCCTGAGTCTACGGAGAGGGGCTGCATATAAATCTAATAAATAAATAGATAGATAGATAGATAGATAGATAGATAGATAGATAGATAGATAAATAAATAAATAAATAAATAAATAAAATACTTAACAAGAAATAGAACTGGTCAGATGCTGCTTTTCTTTGTGATTCTCTACTGAGATGAATATAGGAGTTTAAAGAAATGGGATAGGAAGAGTGTTGCTTTGATGTTGGAGAAGACTCCAGAGGATACCTTGGATAGACGGGAAGGCAAATTAATGAATCATAGAACAAACTATCTGAATTTTTCACTCAAGGCATAATTGACTAGGCTTAGATATATTTTGGACACATGTGAAGATGTATTTTACATAACATGTAATGTCAGGAACATCTGAAGGAAAGAGAAGATGATGAGCAGTAAGGCAGATAAATTCAATAAAGTGGCAATGAATGTGCCATTGAAAAGTCTAAAAAAACCCCACAGTAATCATCATGAAAATAACCTGTCTATGTGAGTGCTAAAGGATAACACTGACACCATGGACCTTATGTAATCAATGAAGGCAAAAATATATTATAAATATTTAAAATATATTATCTACCATTTCCATTCAACATCATTTTCAAAAGATAATCCAGATGCTTTTGGATGGGTATATGATCTTTACATTGCATGAATATATTTCCAGCAGTGTGAAGACTCACTCATGAAAAAGGATTTCCATTTTTTTTCTTTTTGCTTTGAGAGTCCAAAACTCGTGCTTTTAAATGGTAGAGATGGAATCTTTAAAAATAAAATCTACAAAAAGATATTGGCAAAATTGAACGCGTCCAAAGTCGGGCTACAAGAATGGTGGAAGGTCTTAAGCATAAACGTATCAGGAAAGACTTAATGAACTCAATCTGTATAGTCTGGAGGACAGAAGGAAAAGGAGGGGACATTTAAATATATTAAAGGGTTAAATAAGGTCCAGGAGGAAAGTGTTTTTAATAGGAAAGTGAACACAAGAACAAGGGGACACAATCCGAAGTTAGTTGGGGGAAAGATCAAAAGCAACGTGAGAAAATATTATTTTACTGAAAGAGTAGTAGATCCTCAGAACAAACTTCAAGCAGACATGGTTGGTAAATCCACAGTAACTGAATTTAAACATGCCTGGGATAAACATATATCCATCCTAAGATAAAATACAGAAAGTAGTATAAGGGCAGACTAGATGGATCATGAGGTCTTTTTTTGCCATCAGTCTTCTATGTTTCTATGTTTCTAAAATGAATTAAACTTTTAATGAATTAAACTTTAAATTAAACATTTTTCCCAATCCACCTCATGGTTTTAACTGCGTGACTCTTCAATTTCGGTATACATAGATTAACCAATGCCACCTCCTTGCCATTTGACATCTGAACAAAAAATAATTATTCCAATTCCTTATATGATAAGAAATTTTAAAAAAACTGTTAGCCAATATACATTTTAGGCTCTTGCTATTCTTAATTACATCAAATTAATTAGATCATAATGTTTCAATTTTCTAAAAATCTCCTCCATATCAATTTTCGTGTATACTTTAAACCCTCTTCCATAATAAATGCCCCTTAAAATAAAAGAGAAAAAGAAAAAGGACATTAAGGGAAAAGAAAAGGAGCAAAAATTTCCAATTACCTCCAATATATATATATATAAATGGCCCTGGGTTGGGCCGAGAGGCAAAAAAGGAGCTGTGATGTTCCCTCAATATACCAGGGTGATTCGACACAAAATGTAACCCTTCCCTGGTACAGAGCTGAAGGGATTGGATACTGTAGCCTAGAGGATAATTCTCTGCCTTACAAGGCAAAGGTTGCAGGTTCAAGTCCCATTGGGTATGGCTAGCAGATGAGGCCAAAATAAGGCCGAAATAGATCTATCCTAGTCTCCCTTAATTTTCAAATTCAGCTTAAACATGTGACATATATATATATATATATATATATATATATATATATATATATATATAATATATATAAATATATATTTATATAACTGCTTGCTACAGTTTTTAAATGAATCACTGCAGTGATTAAGTTAGCAACATGGTTGTCAATCTGGCTTCCCTGTTGTATTTGCTTGTCAGAAAGTTGCAAAATGTGATTGCATAACCCCAAGACACAGAAGCCGTCATAAATAAATGGCAGTTGCTAAACCTCTGAATTTTTAATCATGTGACCATGGGGATGCTGCAAATGGTGGTAAGTATGAAATATTGTCATAAATCACTTCTTTCAGTGCCCCTGTAAATCTGAATGGTCATTAAATGAACTGTTGTAAGTTAAGGACTATTTGTAGTAAGATGCTGTTTTATTTTACCATATGATACATCATAATTTCATAATTTTGATGAATAAAACCCACTGTTTTATTAAGAGCAGACCTATCAAGCTACAAAAATAACAGTCACCTTGTTCCCATTCCCAATATTTGGCTAAACTGAATGGAATCTTTGTCAGATTATGTGTTTTCAAAAATATGTAATACAGTGATCCCTCGATTAGCACGGTCTCGATTAGCGCGAAACGCTGCAACGCGGTTTTTCAAAAAATATTAATTAAAAAATAAGTCCGCGCTAGTTCTCTCTCTCTTTCTCTCCCTGTTGCCGGCGTGGTATATGAGAGAGAAAGAGAGAGGCAGAGGTCGGGCGCATTACCGGGAGGTGGAGGCGGCGTGGGGACGCTGGGTGCCAGGGACACCGAGGAGGGGGTGGACGTGGCCTCTCAGCTGCAGAGCCGAACAAGGGCGGAGGCAACAGCGGAGTCCGGCGCTGGGGCCATGCGGGGCCGCTCATCCAGGGGGGCGTGGACTGGCAAGTCGCCCTCCTTTCTCTTTCTTTCTCTCTCTTATACCACACCGGTAACAGGGAGAGAAAGAGAGAGAGCGGAGGGCACCTTGCCGGTCCACGCCTCCCTAGATGAGCGGCTCCGCATGGCCCCAGCGCCGCCCAGGCAAAGGGGAAACCCCAAGATCGCTTGCCGCTTGCCGCTTGCCGTATTGCAGCGAAGGAGGCGAAGCAAGGCTCCAAGCTGCAATACGGCAAGCGGCAAGCGATCTTGGGGTTTCCCCTTTGCCTGGGCGGCGGGAAGACCAAGGGAAGGTTCCTTCAGCCGCCCAACACCTGATCCGCTCCGCAGCGCGGCAGCAGCGAGGAGCCGAAGATGGGGTTTCCCCTTTGCCTTTACCCCATCTTCGGCTCCTCGCTGCTTCCGCGCTGCGGAGCAGATCAGGTGTTGGGCGGCTGAAGGAACCTTCCCTTGGTCTTCTCCGCCGCCCACACGCAAACTCCACCATCTGCGCATGTGCGGCCATGAAAAAAATGGCGCGCATGCGTAGATGGTGTTTTTTACTTCCGCACCACTATAACGCGGAAATCGATTAGCGCGGGAGGTCTTGGAACGTAACCCCCGCGCTAATCGAGAGATCACTGTATCTCTTTCCAACTATCTAGTAAAGATTTTATAGAGGAATAAATTAAATCTGGACATAAAATGAGGTGACTCATTCTATGGAATGCCCTAGAAGGGATACAAAGAAGCGCCTATTTAATGGGTCACTAAAACTTCCAATCATAGAACATCCTAAAACAGGCAGAGGATACTTTTCTTCCAAAGCCAATTGAATGTATTCTTTATAATAGTGTTTCTCAATCTGCTTGTGGAAAAGGTAAAATTATTCCGCATCCCAAATTTAGGAAGGCACTGTTATATATCTGTATTGTGTAACAGATTTACCCATGGTTACTTAATTCTGAATTATCAGTTAATTCCCTGAACCATAAACCAAAAGCATAACATGAGTTCACAATAAGTTAAAACAAGGTGGTTAGTTTATAAATTATTCTGTAAGCTTGCAATATGTCCTATTTTAATGCAGTATACCAGAAGGCTGATGTACATAACTTTCTTCAGCTACTACTAAAGTAGTCGCCGACAGGCAGGACGTTGCAGCATATGATCTTGTGGGCAATACTTAGATCTTGTTTAAGGCATCTTAGTTCTAGGCTTTCTAGGCTCAGGATTGAAAGTCTAGTCTCATAGGGTGTTCTGTTTCGGGTGAAGGAGTGAAGGGCTCTTCTGGTGAAATATCTTTGGACATTTTCAAGGGTGTTGATGTCTGAGACGCGATATGAGCTGTATTCGAGGATGGGTCTGGCAAATGTTTTGTAAGCTCTGGTAAGTAGTGTGAGATTGCCGGAGCAGAAGCTACGTAGGATTAGGTTTACAACTCTGGAAGCCTTCTTGGCTATGTTGTTGCAGTGGGCTTTGGCACTTAAATTTTTGTTGTTAGTATACCGAGGTTTTTGAGCAGTGTATATAATACCCCCATCCTCCTTCTCTTAGTCCAAGTCACCCCCAACCCTGTGGGGGTGTCTTGGGCTAAGAGAAAGTGATTGGCCCTAATTCACCCAACTGGTTTTCATGACCAAGGCTGGACTTTTTAGCCCAATACCTTAATCACTAGATCAAACTGCATCTCCAATTTGATACAGTTCTATGTATGTACCTTTCTATAGAATACAACAGCTCCTGAGTATCGGTCATTTCACAAGTCTTCTTCCTCAGTACTTTACTTGTGAGGCTCTCAGGAAGACCTGGCTAACTATTGCCCCAAAGATAATTTTTTGCCTTCTTTTTTACACCCCACTGAATACAGGCTTATAAATAGCTATGCAGGTTGCACCTTGTTGAAATGTGCTTAATTATTTGTCCATTCGCTGATTGTTAAAATAAGTCTTCTCTGATAACGTTAATAGCACCCTAAGATCTACAAATAAAGTAGGTTTGCCTTTTCCTCTAATTCTGTTGCAAAGTCATGAAAATCTTAACCTTCTTGATTTTTGCAAGTCATTCTGTGAATAAAGCCAAAGGGCAGAACCAGTCAAAATATTTGGCAACCTTACAGGTTCATCAGTATTAAAAGATTTTTCACACATTCCAGCTGGACAAATCTATCTTAGATGATCAGCCACTCAGTCATGCTTGAAATGGGATATAGAACTGAAACGAAGTTGCCAAACCAATGCAATTGAACTGCAAACAGATAATTAAGTAACTTTATCCTGTATTCTTGCACTTGAAAGCTTCCCTGTGGCTTATGAAAGGAATTCAAAGTTTCCCTGTGATTTAAGTGAAGAAATGAACAACTGAGCATTTTCCTATTGATAATTTAGAAACGCTATTGAACAACAATTTAAAAATCAGTAAAGGTAAATATAAAGTTAGACTGTTAATTGAAGCTTGCATGTTTTAATGAAATCAAAGCAGTTGTTTGTAATAAAAAATATCCAGCAGATACAAACAGACATTTGAAAAGGCACTTCAATTTTACAAAGTTTGGACTGAAATGTTTTTCTGAAAAAATACATCATCAAAACAATACTTCCCTTCAGCACAACCACCTTGCCACACTCTGGATACTAAAATAAAATTGGTGTTGTATTAGTCATGATCAAAGCCCTGTCCCTATTAAATAAATGATTAGCTGAATCAAAGTGGTTTGCTTTGATTCCCAACTTGGAGACAAATAATTTAATTAACCAAGTCAAGTTGTTTCTTTGCATCCAATCAATGCCATGGTCTGGGTTGAGCCTTTCATACTAGACAAAAGAAATCCAACTGTTAAAAGAAGACTAAGGCGACATCTGGCTAACCTTTCTGAGTGCTAAAGTTCAGCAGGGTCTTGACTGGATACCACTTAGATGATAGATCTTCAGGAAAAGCCATGACTAAATATAAAACTAGGTAGTTGAAAAACTTCCCAGAAAAAGGCAATAAAAACCACTTCTGTATTTCTGCCAAAAAAATTTATACTAGTAATTTAGGGATGTGGCAGGATACAAATATAATAAATCAAAATAAATACAGTAATTAGGATCTGAAGTTGGCTTGACTTCACAGTACTAACCTATATTAAGAACAGTTTACTGTAGGGGTTAATGCATTGGGTTAGAAAGTGGGAATCAATGAGTTCTAATCTCGCATTAGGCATAAACGCAAATGGGTGCTCTTGGCCCAATCATTTATCTCAGCCCTAAGAAAAAGTGGCAAATCACTTCTGAGATATTGCCAAGAAAAAGATACCCACCAGAATTCCATGCTGACTCAAAATCTCTCCCCAAAACCCTAGTAGATTTAAATATATCCTTCTTTGCAGTGGTGAAATGTATTTTTTTTGCCACCAGTTCTGTGGGCGTGGCTTCATGGGAGTGGCTAGGTGGGGGTTATGTGACTGGGTGGGCATGGCCAATTAAAAACATTTTTTAAAGCATTTTTAATTTTAAAAAGTTTTTTTTTTAAAGTTCCGTGTGAGAATTTGCAAGATTTTGGTGATTTTCACAGATTTCATGTGCAAAAGCAAAGAAAGGTCGAAAATTGCCAAAATCTCAGGTGTGAGAGCATCCTCGTGTGAGATTTTGCGGGTTTTCACTGATTTCCACATGTGTGAAAGCAAATTCTCACATGGGAATGTGTGGGGGCATGGCATAGACACGCAGTTGTGCACGCATTGCTGTTTCCGGTACCAAATCGGCAATCCCAGGCGTACCAGGGACAGACAAATACTGATACTGTCATAGCACCATCTTGAATTTTTTCAGCATATCCTGTCCATGTCCTTCCCTACTCCTATATTGGACTAATCGTGTAAGGAGTATGAGTTAGCCATTTGTACTTTAGACTTACTTTTAGCCAGTGTGTTCAAAGATTTTTATGGATAAGAAACTACTTTGACTCTTAGATTTACAGATACATATTTCTTTAACCTTCCAAATTCTACAGACAATAGGTTATACTTTTAATGTAAAAAGTGCTATTTTCTCCTCAGCTTCCCCTTTAAATCACACTATAAGCTTCAAGCAGAGACAGTAATCAAATTTGGTGATTTATCAATCTCTGTGTATTTTGTCACAGTGGACCATTTGGTCCTTTTATCGGACCAGAATATCTCCGGGACCGCCTTCTGCCGCACGAATCCCAGCGACCAGTTAGGTCCCACAGAGTTGGCCTTCTCCGGGTCCCGTCGACTAAGCAATGTTGAAGAGCCTTCTCTGTGGCGGCCCCGGCCCTCTGGAACCAGCTCCCCCCAGATATCAGAGTTGCCCCCACCCTCCTTGCCTTTCGCAAGCTCCTTAAAACCCACCTCTGTCATCAGGTATGGAGGAATTGAAATTTCCCTTCCTCCTAGGCTTATAGAATTTATACATGGTATGCTTGTAAGTATGAGTGGTTCTTTAAATTGGGGTTTTTTAGATTGTTTTAATATTAGATTTGTTTACATTGTCTTTTTATATTGTTGTTAGCCGCCCCGAGTCTTCAGAGAGGGGCGGCATACAAATCTAATAAATACAAATACAAATTTATTTGTTTGGATTTCTAGGCCGCCCTTCTCCAAGTAGATTCAGGGCAGCTTATAAGGTTAAAAACAGATACAAAATACAAATTCATGAAACCCAAACATAAAAACCAAAGTTTAAAACTCCAAACAGTTAAAATGATTCGACTAAGCCATCAAATCACAATCATACTAGCAGCCAGAGCAGAATATCAGTGCTCAATGGCCCCAGGCCTTCTGGCAAATGTGTGTTTTTAAACCCTTTCGAAAGGCCAGGAGGGTGGAGCCACCACAGAGAAGGCCCTTCCCCTAGGTCCCACCAGGCGACTTTACTTGGCTGATGCCGCCTGGAGAAGGCCGACTCTGTGGGATCTGACCGGCCACAGGTATTTGTGAGGCAGAAGATGGTCCCATAGGTAATCTGGTCCTAAGCCATGTAGGGCTTTATAGGTAATAACCAATACTTTAAATTCCATCCGGAGACCAATCGGTAGCCAATGCAGCTCACGGTGTGATAGTGATATAAGGGTATACAAATTTATTTATTCACCATTCATGTCTGGTAACTCTGGGCAGCTAAAAATTATTAGCTTTGCAAGTTTAACCTGATTAATAGAAAATAACCTACATTATTTTGCAACCTTAAACAAGAGCAACCTAACTTTGGATTCATCGTTGCCATTGGTTAAAAAAACACTATGCCTATATTTTTGTTTGTTTGACATTTTAATTTCTGCTTGGCTTGTTTCCTACTAATAACAAATGGACAAATTGAAAAATAGCTCAATCCTGTTTGTTCAGAGAAATCATAGGATTAAATCTGAATGAATATGTATAAAATACCACTGCCCTTTCTTACGTGAAATATAACACTGTTGTGTATACCAGAGCTCAGAAAATAGGTAACATGATACACATGGACTGCAACGTGTCCAGAAACATTTCCTTTTGTATCTGCCAAAATCTCTGGGTCATTTTTTTCCTGTCTAAAACTCCCTCTTTTATTTAAAAAGTACTTAAGTGACAAGTTGGCATACTGAAAATAAGACACCAGTTATAGCAGTTTTATAGCATCCTTGATTTACAAGGATGGCAATACAAAAAAAGAAAGAAAAGGATTTCTTGTCCTCTTTTAAAAAATAATAAAAATCTTTTTTTTAAAAAAATGTTATAAAATATAGTTGCTAATAGTAATAATAGCCAATAGCACGAGTCAAAAAGAGAACTGTGAAAATATTTATAGACCCTTCACATCTTGGACACAAAATGTTTCAACTCCTACCCAAGAATAGTTTTTTCCCGAAATGCCATCACTCTGCTAAAGAAATAATTCCCTCCACAATGTTAAACTATCTACTGAGTCTGCCCTACTAATAATCTTCTCATTGTTCCCATTACCCATCTAGAAATTATATTTTTTGCCTAAGAAAATCCATTTAATTATAAATCACACTGATATCCTGCTGCAACCAAAAGCTATGGGCATGAAAAGAAAAATGTAAACAAGGCTAGAATAGAAACATAGAAGTCTGACGGCAGAAAAAGACCTCATGGTCCATCTAGTCTGCCCTTTTACTATTTTCTGTATTTTATCTTAGGATGGATATATGTTTATCCCAGGCATGTTTAAATTCAGTTACTGTGGACTTATCTACCACGTCTGCTGGAAGTTTGTTCCAAGAATCTACTACTCTTTCAGTAAAATAATATTTTCTCATGTTGCTTTTGATCTTTCCCCCAACTAACTTCAGATTGTGTCCCCTTGTTCTTGTGTTCACTTTCCTATTAAAAACACTTCCCTCCTGAACCTTATTTAACCTTTTAATATATTTAAATGTTTCGATCATGTCCCCCCTTTTCCTTCTGTCCTCCAGACTATACAGATTGAGTTCATGAAGTCTTTCCTGATACGTTTTATGCTTAAGACCTTCCACCATTCTTGCAGCTCATCTTTGGACCCGTTCAATTTTGTCAATATCTTTTTGTATATATGGTCAAGTAAATGGTCAAGCCTCCTCTTTCTACCGAGCATAGCGTTCATCAAACAAAATGCATAGAGAACAGTTGCAGTTGTATTGTCCTTCTAGGTCCTGCTACATTTTTTATAAGAATGCAGGAATGTACCCTATCATTTCTTGTTATATATAAAAAAAGAACTCAGCGAGTTCTGATTTACTCTATGTAGAGCTGCTGTCAGAATAGTGTGTATGACTCAGTTTCTCCGAATGTAACCAAATTATAGTATATGGTTTGTAAAAGTATGATTGCATCAATAATCTTGCTGTAAGCCATATTATTTTGTTTTATCTACCACTAATTTGTTGAATCCTGGCCATAAAGTGCTAGCAGTTCTATTACTGGTAGAGTCAGCTTCCATAGATTCTCTTCATCCAGGAAATGGCACCTTTAGGGCCTCCTCAGTTGCTTCTTGGTTTTTAGGAAAACCATCAAAACATGGTTAATTTAACAGCCCACGGGATTTGAGATGCTACGATGCTGTTGCCCTTGACAATAGAATGTTTTGGGGAAAAGCAATGGCTGTTCTGTTGTTGTTATTGTTGATGCAATATGTGTTGGTATTTATTCTGTGTTTTGTGCTTTAACTCAATTTCTATTAAGTTGGGATGTAAACAGATCAGAATTGTTTGTCATTGAAGGTTTTTTATAAGCCCAGTAAGATTTTTTTTAAACAAGACAGCCTGGGGGAGGGGGGAATTGTGGGGAAAAAAAGTTAAAAATAGGAAATACTTAGAAGAAAACTTTAATAAATAAATATAAAATATTCCAAATTCAAATTTTTACAACTTTCGCACGGCTGTGGTTTTTATCTTTATACTGACTTTTTAAAAAAAACAAATCTAAAACATATCTAGATTATATTTCAAAACTAAATCCAGACCAGTGCAGTGGTGGGATTCAAATTTTTTTACTACCAGTTCTATGGACATGGCTTGGTGGGCGTAGCAGGTGAAGGATCGTGTAAAATCTCCATTCCCTCCCCACTCCAGGGAAAGGTTACTGCAAAATCCCCATTTCTTCTCAATCAGCTGGGATTTGGGAGGCAGAGAATAGATGGAAGCGGAGCCAGTTGGAGACGGTATTTACCTTTTCTCTGAACAACTCAAAATTTCTGCTACTGGTTCTCCAGAATTGGTCAGAACCTGCTGAAACCCACCTCTGATATGATGTCATAGTGGTTGACCGCTTTACTGCTTCCCCATCTCCCATCATTTTAGTGCCATTTCTAAACTCATCGACTAAGCAATGCACGACCATGAGGGAGGGCCTTCTCTGTGACTGCCCCGGCTCTATGGAACCAACTCCCCCTCCCGATGTCTGTACTGCTCCCACTCTACTGGCCTCCTGAAAGGTTGTGGATACCTGGCTTTGCCAGCACACCTGGGGGTCGTGAATGCTACCATCTAGTCACAGCCGAAGTGTGATTGATTGGAATGTATGTTTGCTGTGATTGCTGTGATCCCTCAACACTCTCAGACCTTTTACTAAATCTACACTTCTATTTCTACTAGTTTTTCTCATCATTCTTATCATCCTTTTCCTCCCACTTAGGACTGCATGACTGTAACTTGTTGCTTGTATCCTATTAATTTTATTAATATTGTTTCTTCATTGCTTATTTGGTCCCTACGACAATCATGTACCACATGATTCTTGACAAATGTATCTTTTTCTTCTTTGTACACTGAGAGCATATGCACCAAGATAAATTCGTTGTGTGTCCAATCACACTTGGCAAATAAATAATTCTATTCTATTCTATTCTATTCTATTCTATTCTATTCTATTCTATTCTATTCTATTCTATTCTATTCTATTCTATTCTATTCTATTCTATTCTATTCTATTCTATTCTATTCTATTCTATTCTATTCTATTCTATTCTATTCTATTCTATTCTATTCTATTCTATTGGACAGTTTTTATTGGGTTTTATAATGGGGTTTTATTGTTTTTTAATATTTGAATTTTTTACCACTTTATTGTATTTTATACTGTTGTAAGCCGCCCTGAGTCCCATGGGATTGGGCGGCCTAGAAGTCAAATAATTAAATTAATTTAAAAATAAAATAAAATAAAATAAAATAAAATAAAATAAAATAAAATAAAATAAAATAAAATAAAATAAAATAAAATAAAATAAAATAAAATAAAATAAAATAAAATAAAATAAAATAAAATAAAATAAAATAAAATAAAATAAAATAAAATAAAATAAAATGAAATGAAATGAAATGAAATGAAATGAAATGAAATGAAATGAAATGAAATGAAATGAAATGAAATGAAATGAAATGAAATGAAATGAAATGAAATGAAATGAAATGAAATGAAATGAAATGAAATGAAATGAAATAATAAAATAAAATAAAATAAAATAAAATAAAATAAAATAAAATAAAATAAAATAAAATAAAATAAAATAAAATAAAATAAAATAAAATAAAATAAAATAAAATAAAATAAAATAAAATAAAATAAAATAAAATAAAATAAAATAAAATAAAATAAAATAAAATAAAATAAAATAAAATAAAATAAAATAAAATAAAATAAAATAAAATAAAATAAAATAAAATAAAATAAAATAAAATAAAATAAAATAAAATAAAATAAAATAAAATAAAATAAAATAAAATAAAATAAAATAAAATAAAATAAAATAAAATAAAATAAAATAAAATAAAATAAAATAAAATAAAATAAAATAAAATAAAATAAAATAAAATAAAATAATAAAATAATAAATTGAATTGAATTGAATTGAATTGAATTGAATTGAATTGAATTGAACTGAACTGAACTGAACTGAACTGAACTAAACTAAACTAAATTAAATTAAATTAAATTAAATTAAATTAAACTAAATTAAATTAATCAGTGTTTGAGCCAAACTTTGCAGGTTTGTTTTGTTTAACAGTTGTTTAACATTCCACCTGACAAAGAGTTCTTTAAAACTTGCAAACTTGCTCATTACTTTGTTGATATTCTGACTGCTTCCCAAAATGTCATTGCCTAACTGGATTTTGTAAAGTATCCGAGTTTCCTCGAGATTAATTCAGAGTGCTGGATCATTTCTCAAGGACATGCACCACCGTTTCAAGTGAAAAGTGTGTGAGAACATTGCCTCCAGCAGTTGCTGAGATATCCAGTTAATATTTCTGCTTTGTTGATTAAAACCAAGGAGAGGAGATAAGTTTGCAGGGAAGCGAGTGGGCACATTAGCTGCTTTATTTGTTTCATTGCGTACAGGTCAGAGGAGCAGGTCTGAAAGATGAGAAGGGAGTTATTCAATCAACAATTCTTCTCAATTTCTTCTGCGAAGCTCAGCTGGTTTAACTGAGAGAAGCTGACCTTTTCTATTTACATTCCATGGATTGTTGTAACCTTTGCTAACATCTCTCGTCTCTAAAAGAATGGCCGAACAAAGTATTCTGTTACAATCCTTATTGTGAATACAGTCAAGTTGCAAAGGTAGAGCTCTAGCGGATCTCTCTCCCCATTCCCATTGTGAGTGTGTCTGTGGTATTACCACCTACAGACTATAAATTAATTCAGTAGTTATATGACTCTTCCCAAATAAATGACCATGCAATTCACAAGAATCCTTCATAGAGAAGTGGCTATGCACAGTAAGCTTTTTATAGGGGGAAAAAAAGAGGATAGCATGTTTTGGAGGGGAAATGAAGAATGAGCCGGGGTGGCACAGCAGGTAGAGTGCTGTACTGCAGGTCACTGAAGCTGACTGTAGATCTGTAGGTCAGCGGTTCAAATCTCATCACCGGCTCAAGGTTGACTCAGCCTTCCGTCCTTCTGAGGTGGGTAAAATGAGGACCCAGGTTATGGGGGAAATATTCTGGCTCTGTTAAAAAGTGCTATTGCTGACATGTTGTAAGCCACCCTAAGTCTAAGGAGAAGGGTGGCATAAAAATCGAATAAATAAATAAATAGTGACTGATTTGAATGCCATTAAAAGCAGGTTGATCAAAATAATATAGTATGATACAGTACAACCGGCTGGTGATCCATCCTTCCTTCCTTCCTTATTTATTTATTTATTGGATTTGTATGCTGCCCCTCTCCGTGGATTCGGGGCGGCTAACAACAATGATAAAAACAGAATGTAGAAATCCAATACTAAAACAGCTAAAAACCCTTGTTACAAAACCAATCATACATACAAACATACCATGCACAAATTGTAGAAGCCTAGGGGGAAAGAAAATCTCAGTTCCCCCATGCCTGACGGCAGAGGTGGGTTTTGAGGAGCTTACGAAAGGCAAGGAGGGTGAAGGCTATTCTAATCTCTGGGGGTAGTTTATTTATTTATTTATTTATTTATTATTTGGATTTGTATGCCGCCCCTCTCCAAAGACTCGGGGCGGCTCACAACAAGTGAAAAACAATCCAATACAATCCAATTAATTAAAATATTATAAGTTTAAGAAAATCCCCTATACTAACATACACACATACAGGCATACCGTATATAACTTCAACGTGCCCAGGGGGAGATGTTTAGTTTCCCCATGCCTGACGGCAAAGGTGGGTTTTGAGGAGTTTACGGAAGGCAGGAAGAGTAGGGGCAGTTCTGATCTCCGGGGGGAGTTGGTTCCAGAGGGCCGGTGCCGCCACAGAGAAGGCTCTCCCCCTGGGGCCCGCCAACCGGCATTGTTTAGTTGACGGGACCCGGAGGAGGCCCACTCTGTGGGACCGAATCGGTCGCTGGGATTCGTGCGGCAGAAGGCGGTCTCGGAGATATTCTGGTCCAGTGCCATGAGGGGCTTTAAAGGTCATAACCAACACTTTGAATTGTGACCGGAAACTGATCGGCAGCCAATGCAGACTGCGGAGTGATGGTGAAACATGGGCATACCTGGGTAAGCCCATGACTGCTCTCGCAGCTGCATTCTGCACGATCTGAAGTTTCCGAACACTTTTCAAAGGTAGCCCCATGTAGAGAGCATTACAGTAGTCGAACCTCGAGGTGATGAGGGCATGAGTTGGTTCCAGAGGGCTGGGGCCACCACAGAGAAGGCTCTTCCCCTGGGTCCCGCCAAATGACATTGTTTAGTTGACGGGACCCAGAGAAGGCCCACTCTGTGGGACCTAACTGGTCCCTGGGATTATGCATGGTACGCTAGTGTGTATGATTGGTTTTAATTTGTGGTGTTTTTTAAATTAGCTTAAATATTAGATTTGTTTTACATTGTGTTGTTGTTGCTGTGAGCCGCCCCGAGTCTGCGGAGAGGGGCGGCATACAAATCTGATTAAACTAAACTAAACTAAACTTCCTTCCTTCCTTCTTTCCTCCCTTCCTTCCTTCCTTCTTTCCTCCCTTCCTCCATCTCTTCATTCCTTTCCTCCTTTCTCTTTCTCCATTCTTGAGAAATGTCCCTCCAATTAGTTCCCCTCCCATTTTACTTGGCTCTGGAAGAGAAAGAACTTTAGCTTCTTAAGAAGTTACTTACCTTCTTAAGCAAACTTAACTTAAACAGGGTCCAATATGTAATCTTCCTCATATCTCTCTCATGGCAGGACCAAATACTCAGGCCTATCAACAACTCCTATTTTAAACAAATCTTATTTAAATAGGGCATTTAACCAAATTCAACTTTAGGATGCTGCTATTATTACTAATAGATTCTGCTCAAAATATCTGCATCCTAAAAATAAAATCAATTAAGTTTTTTTTTAATAACTCCCCTTTTATGTACTACAGTTCAAAGATAAACCTGGTAGCTTTTAAACAAGAGTTTGGAAGAAGGGCTAGATCGTAAGAAACAAGAATCCAGCAAGGTAGATTTTTAATGGATCAAATATTCCAGTATTTGAGAGGCTGTCACAAAGAAGAGGAGGTCAACAACCTAGAATTAGGAGACAAGCAACCTAGAATTAAGAAGAAACTTCCTAAGCCCTTCACTCCTCCACTAGAAACAGAATACCCTATGAAAATAGACTAACAATCCTGGGTCTAGAAAGCTTAGAACTACGGTGCCTAAAACACGATTTAAGTATTGCCCACAAGATCATATGCTGGAATGTCCTACCGGTCAATCACTACTTCAGCTTCAACTGCAACAACACAAGAGCACGCAACAGATTCAAACTTAATATTAACCGCTCCAAACTTGACTGTAAAAAATATGACTTTAACAATCGAGTTGTCGAAGCATGGAACTCATTACTGGACTCAATAGTGTCAACCCCTAACCCCCAACATTTCTCCCTTAGACTATCCACGATTGACCTCTCCAGGTTCCTAAGAGGTCAGTAAGGGGCGTACATAAGTGCACTAGTGTGCCTTTCATCCCCTGTCCAATTGTCTTTCCTTTATCTCATATATCATATATATTTTCTTCCTTTCATATATCTTCTCCTCTATTTTTACATATTATCTTTATATATATTACTTTATGTCTATTCTCTTCCATATGTATTGTGTATTGGACAAATGAATAAATAAATAAATAAATAAAATAAAACTCTGAGGACAATTAAGCAGTGGAACAGCTTGACTTCAGAAGTTGTGGGTGCTTCATCACTGGAGGTTTTTAAGAAGAGACTGGACAGCCACTTGTCTCAGATTGTATAAGGACCCCCAAGATGCTCTATTCTGATTGACTATTGAATGATTGCTTGATTTTTACCTTCATTTAAGGATTTCCAGAGCTTTCAAGTTAGGAGAGAATTTTTTAATAATAATTTCCGGATAAACAACATATTCCCACAAAATTGTGTGTGTGTGTGTGTGTTTTAGGATGACATAGGGTAAAACTAAATCTAATGTGTTGTCTCCATTCCATAATTTGGGCAAAGGATGAAATAATGCTAATATAAACTTATAAATATTAGAAAGAATGGAACACCTTGATAAGACACTAAACCTGTGAAAAGGAGATAAATGAAGTCAGGATGTTGTTAAAGAATCACATTTCACAACTTGAAAGGGGTAAAATGCCACTTTAAATATGCCATTCAGTATGCTAAAGCTGACAGAAAGCTCATCATTAAATGTTTTCCACTATTCACTATCCATCAATATAAATATAGTCCAGTAGCAGCACATAAGACACACTGAAAAAGTAAACCTATTGCCAATTACACTGATACTTTTCTGAAATAACTTCCGTAGATATGTTATTACAGAGAGAAGATGTCTTTTAGTGGGTCCCTAAGAATCTTGACCCAAGCATACTATGATGATAGATAGATAGAGAAACCTCAGAACCCCCAAGGACAAAATGGAGTTTTGTTCCCATTTCTCTCCCTCCCTTCTACTATAATTGTGTCCTTTAAATCGCATAGTTCTACAAGCCTCAAGCAGCAACAATGACATCTTTCATAAAACACTAGCCTACAGATTTGCCAAGCTCAGGTTTTATTATTGTCTTTATTGAATTTGAGCTTTAGTAATATCAAATACTGCATCTCAATTTTGAAGTTTAAAAAAAAAACCTCCAGCATTATACTCTTGAAAAAAAAAGGTGTGTAATGAAACAGGGAAAAGAAAGGATTAAAATGGAACAAAGTAGAAATAAGTAGTTCCATACTAACTTTAAAAAATCTTGAAAAACTGAAATCAACAACACTGCATTTTTTACTGATGCAAAATGGGAAGGTTTGGATTGCCCCAATTCTACTCTTTAGATGATCTTTGAAATCTTGACTTTCTGTCCAAGTTTTGGCATAGATTGGTATTGTGTCATTTAGTGCCTAGATGATAGTATATTATTCCCCTTGTTATGTTCAGTTCTATGGAATTATATTTTTTTCTTTTTTCAAGGTATTTTACTGGCTTTAATTATATGCCACCCAGAGTCTCTGAAATAAATAAATAGAAGTAAACTTATACATGCTGTATCTAATTAACTTTAATTAATTAAATACAATACAATAAACTTTTGGTACAGATAAAAGAGTGCTTATATCATCAATTTTTAAAATGATTCTTTGTGATAGTCACTGACTGATTTTTTATGGTTGATCAAAGATCTGAACATAACTTACTTAAAGCCATCTTCATCCATCTGGTTACATAAATTGTGTCTGATTGCATTAAGATATTGTGTTAGCCTTTCTCCCATTAAAAGAAAGTCACAATAGAATTTTTTAAAAAGTTATTTTTGTCCTTTCATTAGCATTTGGTAAATATTATCATCTTTCGTATTGTTGGAAATAAATTTTAATGCATTCCAGTTTCTGTTAAAGAGGCAAGCGAACATAGTATGGATTATCAGCCCCTGGATCTTTGTAAACTGCTACACTAGGAACAGCCACTTAATAAAAAGATATGAGACTTTTAAAGACCACCTACCACACTTCTTAATTTTTTTATGCGTGATGAAAATCATTACCTACATTGGAAAGAAACATCATTAATTGCACCAAATTATCAACTCAAGTGTTAATATAAATTAAATTTAAGATGCCCTAACTACCTTATTGCTAATCAGGATTGCCATACCCAAATAACCAAGGGAGTATTTTTTCCCCCAGATTGGACAGTATACAAATACAATCAGTCAATCAGTTGCCACTTGGATGAACCTTGCAATCGCCATTATTGATTTGATACATTTTTCTCATGTGGGCAAGATGACAAAAGGAATGAGAATTCAGTGTTAGATGAATAACTTGAATTGGATGAATTCCAATTCAAAAATATTCTTTTGTCTGTTTTAAATAATAACTTGAAGTGTATTTCAATACTCAAGTATTGCGCAATTCATTTGGGAGTTACAAAGTTTGCTTTTGAAAGTGGGTCGTTAACACATGGCCGCTCTGTTTAATGTGAGACTCAAAACAGAAAAGTTTCATTCAGTGAAGAGCAGACATTTGAGTTTTATATAGCCAGATTTTAGATTTGTTTTTAAATTTCTTGATCTGACATAGAATTAGCTGTCACCTTTGCTTTCCATCAGGGATATTTCTATAGTGAGGTGAAAAGCTTGGAAAATTTTATGTTGGTTAATTTTTGAAAAAAATTAAAGCCTTTTTCTCCATCTCTGATTATCTTTTTTTTTTTTTCATTTATCCATTTCATTTTCTTTTCTTCTCAGTTCCTGGACTCCTTAGTTGGCACCACCTAGCTGGCCTTGGTTGATCCTGAAAGTTAGACAGCACTGACCCTGCACTGTATTTGGGTAAGGGACTATCTGGGGATACAGTAGGGTTGTCTGGACTATAGGGGTATGGGACAAGAAATGCAGTGGCAAGTCACTTCATTAATGTAACCAAGAAAATTGCAGGGTCAGAAGGAATCAAACTTAACTTGAGTGACTGTTAATCTTAACTTCGTGGATGTTATAATGTGCAAATAGTGCCCTCTGGTGGCATGTATAAGAAAATATCTAATAAAGAGAACTAATTTTTTTTTCCCTGAGAAAGATTGTAACAAGGAAAATAAACCCAACAACAAAACCCACTGTTTC
Organism: Erythrolamprus reginae; assembly: GCF_031021105.1. Classification (NCBI taxonomy): domain Eukaryota; kingdom Metazoa; phylum Chordata; class Lepidosauria; order Squamata; family Dipsadidae; genus Erythrolamprus; species Erythrolamprus reginae. The sequence continues at coordinate 91,472,871 of NC_091954.1, read as the reverse complement.
CATGTCCTTCAAATGTGAACAGCATCACAACAGATAAATATGTTTACCTACAGTAATCATGTCATACTCAAATTGATCCTCCCTGCCCTCAGACACACACAGGTTTGAAAATTCAAAACAATGTTCTTTATAATGAAAATTCACTTAAATTAAGCCCTCTTTTGGTAGAGCAAAGAGCACTTGTCTCCAAACAAACTGGTAATTTGTACAAGTCCCTTATCAGTTCTGTGATACTTATCTTGCAGCTGTGAGGCAATTCGAAGTCCTTCTTCTTTCACAAAGTGAAACACACTTTACTCTGGTTTAGTTTCAAAACAGGGAAAAATCAGCACACAAAAAGTCAAAGTCAGTAAAGCAGGCACAAAACACAATGATCAGATAATCCTCCACAATGGCCAAACCTACAGGCTGCTATTTATAGCACCCTCACTAATTACCACAGCCCCACCCAACCACAGGTGGCCTCATTTTCTTAGATAATAATCTCTAAGTTGTTGTTGCCTATGCATCGCTCTCCGCATGCGTGGCTGTATCATTAACTCTTGTTCTGAATCCAAGGAGGAGCTAGATAATTGATCTCCTTCTGAGCTGTCTGCCACACTCTCCTCCTCCCTGTCACTCGTGTCTTCTTGGTCAGAGGAGCCTTCATCATCAGATTCCACCTGGTGGGCAAAACAGGCCTGCAGCATGTGGATGTCTCCCCACATCAACAGTCCTTGGGGCAGGAGCAGCACCAGAGCTAACCACAACACTTGTGATCCTCGGGTCATATATGAAAGACTGCCCTCCCAACTGAAAAAAGTACACACAGTCGGGGGGGATGGGCTTTCCTGAGCAAAATAAACAAATAAGCATTATTTTTTTCACTTCAGTTTTCATTTCATTGTGTTCAGAAATGTTCAAATTAGTATACAGTACTAGCAAAGAAAGTATTCAAAAAAGCCAATTCCAGTAGCTAAAACCAACCATTTTTTAGTCTGGGTCATATATGACCCAAGGATCACAAGTGTATAGTAAACGTGAGAACAGCAGGGTGAGTTTCACCCAATTTTATTAACTGTTTTACTAGGATGGCTAAGAGAATCACTGCAGCTGTTAATTGAATCATGCAGTTTTTAACTGAATGCAGTTTCTCCCATAGACTTTACATGTCAGAAGCTGCCTAGTAAGATTTCAAATTACGGTTACGTAGCCTTGGGATGCTGCAGCTATACAAGCCAATTGCCAGCTGCTCAAATTTTGAACATGTGACTTTGGGAATACTACAATGGCCATAAAGTGTGAAGATTGGTCATAAGTCTTTTTTTTTCAGTGCAGCTGTAACTTTGAATGATATCTTTATGAATGGTTGTAAGTCAAGAACTATCTGTACCAGGCTTCAGTTCACTGGACTTTTTATGGGACAATGCAAAAAGGATTAAACAAAAGCAGGTTGGCTTTTAAAGGAACAGAGAGAACATCTCTCTTAACTAGGGAGCTTGTGCCACTTCCAGTGTCAAAGGTTAGATGTAACCAGGGGTGGGCTACTGCCCGATGGGGTGGAATGCAGTGGGGTAGCAAAAATGGAGCTCCACCCCAGAGCACCCAATTTGCACTGAAGGATGTTGAAAGAAAATGAAGGGTGTCCTGCATAAGCCACACCACAGTTTGGTAGTAAACATTTTGGTAGCCCTTCACTGGATGTAACTCAATATAATTCACACACTATGGCCAGTACTGGTAGTTGCTTAGGAGTTTTCATTCCAGCAGTATCTGGAGCATCCACATTTCCCCACCCCACTTCAAATAACTCCAAAAAATAAGCTTCACTAGAAAATTGGCTCAGTGTGAGTGTTACCTTTCTCCTGTACTCTGTTCCTGACACGTGGAAGGCATTAAGGGAATGAATTATATACAAATATATACATACATAATCACCATCACAGCTGATACCAGCCAGAGCATAGAACAACTCAAAAAATAGAATAGAATAGAACAGAACAGAATATAATAGAATAGAATAGAATAGATTTCTTTATTGGCCAAGTGTGATTGGACTAATTTTAAATTGCAGTTTTTATTACCCTGGGCTAACGCTACCTAGCCATAAATCTTAGAATGACTTGTTGGAATGCTTTGGTGATTTGATGTTGCCTTGGCTACTAAAGACTGAGATAAGATAGCCTGCGTGCCAACATGACAAAGTTTGTAACAGAAGGAAGAAAAATAAAGATGATGTTTTGTTTTTACAAATCTCTGCATTTAGCAAGCCTTTATTCCAAGTAACAATGACCTTAGCCGGAGATCAGAACACTTACCTACCTACCTACCTACCTACCTACCTACCTACCTACCTACCTCCATCCATCCATCCATCCATCTATCCATCCATCCATCCATCCATCTATCTATCTATCTTTTCAGTTAGTTAGTTAGTTAGTTAGTTAGTTAGTTAGTTAGTTAGTTAGTTGGTTGGTTGGTTGGTTGGTTGGTTGGTTGGTTGGTTGGTTGGTTGGTTGGTTAGTTAACTGATTGATTAGTCAGTTAGTCAGTTAGTCAGTTAGTCAGTTAGTCAGTTAGTCAGTTAGTCAGTTAGTCAGTTAGTCAGTTAGTCAGTTAGTCAGTTAGTCAGTTAGTCAGTTAGTCAGTTAGTTAGTGTTGGAAGGGGCCTTGTAAACCATTTAGTCCAACCCTGGGGGGGTTGGATTGTGGGGAGGATTTTGGAAAAAATTCTCTAAAATAAAGTTTGCAGAAAGAGAAAATTTGCACAGGTTGAATTTGTTAGTATTGTTTTGATACCTGAACAGGGCAGTTACAGAAGCCCTCACAATTGTCAAAGAGGCATGTATATAGCCAGTTATCTTCCATTCCTTCCTATTCCTTCTTTATTTCAATTGCATAATGCTTTTCTATTGGAGAGTCTGAAAATACTTTTAGGGCATTTGAAGGGTACTGTGCAAATTCTTTTTTTGTTTTAAGCTGCCAAAAGACAACATATGTTGTGAGAGGAAAAAATGGATTAGCTACAGGTGCATTTAAACTGACAGTCTTTATATTCTCAGAAAAGCAATTCTCTACTGATTCAGATCTCTGCCTGAACACACTGCCGCTTGGTGGCTTTTCCAGCAAATGACAGACTGTTGATTATCTCCATGAGGCCCAGGAGAAATAAATATTAACTTCTCAAAGGATGTGTGAGAATAAAAAGGGCTTAATAAAGATACAAGGAAAAAAGACACTGTCTTTTCTTGTATTAAAAAAAATTTGATGTGATTTAGTGCGCCAAGTCCTGCAGATGCTTTCTTTGGCACCCCTATGCTCTGTTCTGTCGAGCTCTCTGGTAGAATCCTCCCAAAAATTCACAGGTACAAATTTCAGACACACACACGTTTGAAAATTCAAAACAATGTCCACAATGGCCAAACCCACAGGCTGCTATTTATAGCAGCCTCACTAATTACCACAGCCCCACCCAACCACAGGTGGCCTCATTTTCTTTGATAATAATTTCTCAGTTGTTGTTGCCTATGCATCGCTCTCCGCATGCGTGGCTGTATCATTAACTTTTGTTCTGAATCCAAGGAGGAGCTAGATAACTGATCTCCTTCTGAGCTGTCTGCCACACTCTCCTCCTCCCTGTCACTCATGTCTTCTTGGTCAGAGGAGCCTTCATCAGCAGATTCCACCGGGAGCAAAACAGGCCTGTAGCATGTGGATGTCTTCCCCACATCCACAGTCCTTGGGGCAGGAGCTGGGCCAGAGCTAACCACAACATGTTCTCTGTGGAATTCCTTAAAAAATAAATAGGAAGTTGGTATGCGATAAAATAAAAATCAGTTTTTGGCATCATCCTATCTGTTTACAAGGATATCCCTGGGCCCTTTATGAAATATACAAATTGTTTTTAGAAAATGAAAATGATGTATGGCTGTTTCTTAAGAAAAGAACAAATGTAAGCAGGGAGAGAAAAAGAAAGGGGAAAAAAAGGAAACTATAAAAAGTGTCTTCTAGAAAATAGATGCGTTGGGAATACAGTGGTATCTCTACTTACAAACTTAATTCGTTCCGTGATCAGGTTCTTAAATAGAAAAGTTTGTAAGAGGAAGCAATTTTTCCCATAGGAATCAATGTAAAAGCAAATAATATGTGTGATTGGGGAGGGTGGAGGCCCTGTTTCCTCCCAGGAGATTCCTGGAGAGGCCCAACAGAGGCTCCTCCCTGCCTTTTTCAGCCCTGTTTCCTCCCATGAGATTCCTAGAGAGGCCCAACAGAGGCTTCTCCTTGCCTTTTCCAGCCCTGTTTCCTCCCATGAGATTCCTAGAGAGGCCCAATAGAGGCTTCTCCCTGCCTTTTTCGGCCCTGTTTCCTCCCATGGGATTCCTGGAGAGGCCCAACAGAGGCTTCTCCCCACCTTTTCTGGCCCTGTTTTCTCCCATGAGGTTCCTGGAGAGGCCCCACGGAGGCTTCTCCTTGCCTTTTCCAGTTACAGTTTTGGAGGGTCAGGTTCTTAAGTGGAAAATGGTTCTTGAGAAGAGGCAAAAAAATCTTGAACACCCGGTTCTTATCTAGAAAAGTTCGTAAGTAGAGACATTCTTAGGTAGAGGTATCTCTGTAGTCTTGTTTAGCTTGACAGCCATCTTATAAATGGGGAAGCTCTTTGGGGCAAAGGTGAGAAGTAGTTAAGTCTCATATGTCTATCAAGTCTTCAAAGCCCATTGCTCAGTCTAAATACAGAACTTCCAACACAAATTTGTGCCTGCTAAAAATGTTCTGTAGCATTTTAATTTCTTCCAAGCTAATAAGCAATCCAGTAGAAGATGTGTCCGTCAGTCTTCTGAGAAATAAAATTGCCTGCTTTGTCGCATATGTTCTTTGTACTTGAGTAACAAGCAGTTGTTCTTATGGTAAACACCGTCCTTTTTCACCCCATACATTTTTATTTTAAGAACATGATAAAGGAAAAGAAATCCATCATATTTATTAATCTTAGGACCCAGAAGGAAAAGAGCACCATCAAATACCTGCAGCAGGAATTATCTTTGACATTCCTGAGTCTAAAAATAAAATCAATAAGAAAAAAAGATGGGGAAAGACAAAAGAAAATAAATTATTATTATTACTACTACATAGCATTGCTCCAGGAAGGAATAGAACTGTGTCTTGTGTTGTAAGGTTGCCAGGTCATCATATTCCTGGAGTAAACTGATGTGATGGTGAAAAACAACTTCAATCTGTCAACTGTACTGCAGATATTGTATTTTGCTTTTATACTGAAACAAAGGTGTGAAGAAAGAGTCAGAGAGGACAGCAATGGCGTTGCAGAAGATGGACTTAAGATATAGCTAGGCAATCTAAGCCTTTTGGCTTAATTTTGAAGGCCCAGGCTGGGTAGTTATGCCTGATAATAATTGCCATGCAAAAGTGATTTATCGGTGCCTCGGTAGCACAATGGTTAGAGTGCAATACTGCAAGCTACTTCTGCTGATCACCAGCTGCCAGCAGTTTGGCAGATCGAATCTCAGTAGGCTCAAGATTGACTCAGCCTTCCATCCTTCCAAAGTCAGTAAAATGAGAACCAGATTTCCTGAGAAAGAAAGGACAAAAAATGGATTTTTCAGATCAAAAATAGACAGGGGAGGGGGGAAGAGGAAGGGAGGGAGGGAGGGAAGGAAAGGGGAAGACATAAACACAAGCTTTTCATTCCTAGAAACAGAAAAACAGTAGACTTTTATTTTCAAATCATTCCTGATCACCCATGCAAAGATTTTGTTTTCTATTCAGCAAAAATATTAAAACTAGTGAGTGGTTATATCAAAGCAATATTACTGTATGTATAAGTCCATTTTGCATTTATTGCCACATTTCAGAAGTATTTATTCTGACTTTTTATATTATTTCCTACCATTGCTTACATTCAGGGATTTACCATAGAAAATACAGACATATGCAGAAAGGCATTGATAAAGATAACTTTATTATCGTGTATCATCATAGAATCTTATTCATAGAAGCTCTCTCCAGCAAACCTCACTTTTTCATTAAAATGGTATGCAATAAAAATGATGCTCTGGACAAATAATGCTAATTTTGTAAGCAATTTCTTTAATATGTAATTGTACACATTTATTTATTCGTAAATAATTCATTCAAAAGAAATAAATAGTTCATATTTAACTATTTTATGGTTCATAATGAAGTATTATTTGACTCTTTCCTCTCCTATATTAAGCAATTGCACTCAAACAAGCAAAGGAAATTTTCTACCCCTGAGTTATTTTTAAGAAAGAAACTTAAAATGGATTTCTGAATGGATGGATTTTAAGATTTTCTATTATTTGGAACCAGCAAAATATGGAATAATAAACCTAAATTACAGAAAGGCAAACTTCAGTGAAATGTTAGGGGAAACTTACTAACAGGGGTTTGGCTGTCTATCAGAAGTATCTTGGTTTAAACAAACAGTTTGAAACTCTTTGAATTTATTTATTTATTTAATTTGTCAAACATGTACTAGATAAAAGATATAAGTATAAGCACAGACATGCACAAAGAGTTGAGTACAAGTAAATAGGGACAATAGGACAGGGATGATGGTAAGCCTATGCAGCCCCTTTCACGGGCATCTTAGGAATGAGATGAGGTCCACAGTAGATACAATAGTTTAAGGTTGAAGCTATGGGAGTTTGAGGATGTAACAATGGAGTCAAGTAGTGTATTCCAGGCACTGACCACTCTGTTGTATTTTCTGCAATCGAGTTTGGAGTGGTTTACCTTGAGTTTGCATCTATTGTTTGCCCATGTATTATTGAGGTTGAAACTGAAGAAGTCATTGACAGGTAGGACATTGTAGCAGACTTAGGTCAGACTATAGTCGACATATTTCTAGGTTGTCCAAACCCAAAATTTCAAGCCTGGTGGCATAAGGTATTCTGTTGTGAACAGAGGAGTGGAGTATTTTTCTCATGAAACACTTCTGGACTCGTTCAATTGTGTTAATATCCAATATGCAGTGTGAGTTCCAGGCAGACAAGAGAACACATTGTATTGGGACTGTTGTTGTTGGAATTTCCCAGCTACCATTGGTTTTCGCTAGCATGAATGGAATTTCTCTACCGTGAAACCATTAGTAAAATAATTTAATGAAATTATAAGCTCTGCCAATTTGTGGACAAACATCTATTATGAACTTAGGTTCTTCATTTTAGGATTTTCCAATGGCAGCAGGTAAGGTGAAGTGTCACAAACATTTAGCAGCCATTAGTCGTGGCAATGGATGGCATTTCTGTGAAGACCAATTAGTGTAGAACGTATTGGTCCTGGTGATACATTTCCCCTTGGGATACTTATAAGAAAATAACCTACTAAGACCGAAAAGACCCTTGAAAATGTCCAAAGATACTTCATCAGAAGCGCCCTTCACTCCTCCACTCAAAATAGAATACCCTATGAGACTAGACTTTCAATCCTGGGCCTAGAAAGCTTAGAACTAAGATGCCTTAAACAAGATCTAAGTATTGCCCACAAGATCATAAGCTGCAACGTCCTGCCTGTCGGCGACTACTTCAGCTTCAACCACAACAACACAAGAGCACACAACAGATTTTAATATTAACCGCTCCAAATTTGACTGTAAAAAATATGACTTCAGTAACCGAGTTGTCGAAGCGTGGAACTCATTACTGGACTCCATAGTGTCATCCCCAAACCCCCAACACTTTACCCTTAGATTATCTATGGTTGACCTATCCAGATTTCTAAGAGGTCAGCAAGGGGCGAGTACAAGTGCACTAGAGTGCCTTCTGTCCCCTGTCCTATTGCTCTCCTATATCTCCTATACCTTTCTTCTATTCCTATATTTCTTCTTCTATTCTTTCATTGATATGTTCTATTACTATATCTTCTTTTCTATTCTTTCTTAGATATATTTTAGTATGAGTATCTCCTCTATAGCCTTCATCATGTATTTTACTATGTGTATATATACCCACTAAAACCCTCATTGTGTATTGGACAAAATAAATAAATAAATAAATAAAAATAAATAAAAACTGTGTTCCTGACCGTTCCCGTAGGAGCCCATCACTGGCCATACCCCCATGGCCACACCCACCCAGAAATGGGAAGAGAGAACCGCTTGCTAAAATTTTTCAATCCCAAACTTGGAGTAAGCTGCCTCTGAGACTTGGGCAAAACTAAATCCATTTGTTTCAACCAGGAGTATAACCCTGGCTTTCTAAGTCTGTACCAATGTGCCTCATATTTTAGCTTCCCCACAATAGGAATAGATAAATTAGACATCCGTTTGACAAAGGGAAGAAAACGAAGTCTTCCAATTTTTCTTCCAGTTTCCATCGACCAATGGCCAGCAGAAGGCAGTGTGTGCTAATTTTCCATGATGTAAATGTGAATCTCTTGCTCACTGCATCCAATCAAGTTGCAAGTCCTGCTCTTTGGAACTATAGGCAGTAAGTCCAATATCTGAATGGTAAGGAATTTTGAGAGTTTTTGTTATATTGTAAACATATTGTTTATATGTTAAAAAATAAAAAGTTTGGGAGAGAAGCATAAGAAAGGCAGGTAGGTGAATCATAGGTATTCCTATGGTTTATCTTCCTGGTAAACCAGGTACTGAATAGGTATCTAAATTCCTGGGATAACAATTTTATTGTAGAATGTCAATCTTGTATCTCACAAAAGATTATGGCTCTAGACATTGCGAGAGCAAAACATGGGACCAAAATAAAATTAGATTCTATTTTGTTGTGCAATGGCTAAGTGATACCACCATTTATTTACCAGAATTTTGAGCAGTTTTTTAAAAATGTTTTTTTTAAAAAGAAAATAAGAACAACAAATATACACGACATAAAAGACAGTACACAGTGATGTGTGCTCCCACCATCCAACATCATTCTTTCTGACCCTTCTGTTATGTATTAGATAATAATAGTAGGAATTGTTCCTGGTTAAAATAAGACACTTGTTGTTAAGCAGAACTCAATTGAAGTACTGTAAATGTTTACCTGTTGCTGATTGGCTGTTGTATTCTGGCGCCAAGAACAAGGAGCTGTCAGCCGCCGCTGTTGCTGGGCGAGTTCATATAAATAGCGCGGCTCCCGGTCTTACGCGTCTTCTGTCAGTGAAAGTGCGGCTAAGAGAAAGTGTTACAGCCGCTTGTTAACGCCTGTAGAAAATAAAGAATAATTCACTGGAACCGTGTATTGGCATCTATTACACCTTCCACCAAAATGAGGGTGTACTTTTAAATATTATTTTAAACCAAGAACATTACCATATTTACAAATTATAGAATGACCCCAGAACACCCAATTTGCACTGAAAGATGTTGAAAGAAAATGCATAAGCCACGCCCACAGTGTGGTAGTAAAAAGTTTGGTTGCACTTCACCCGATTACATTCTACTCACTTCTGGTATGTGAGGGCACACGTTTTTCACTCTCCCCAGGCTTCAGAGCCTTTCTAGGGCCTGGGGAGGGTAAAAATGGCCCCAGGAGGCCTTCCAGAAGCCAGAAATGTCCAGTTTGCCAACTTCTTCAAGGCTGTTTTGGCCCTCCCTCCCCAGGCTCCTAGAAAGGCCTCCTGCTTTCCTATTTCAGGCTATTCTTTCAATTTGAAATAAAAAATGAAAATTTAATTTAAAAAAAAAAATCTAACCAGGCTCGTTGGGGATATTTTACTGCATGGTATATTTAATTTTTTCCCGTTTTTGCAGCAGCAGTTATATGATCCCGTCATAGAGAAACTTCTGCATCTCCAATTTCAATTTTGCAAACAATAGCCACCACAAACCCATTTGCCTGGGAAAAGTGCCCCAAAAAGCTTTGCTGATCAATATTAACGAAAGGACTGAAAGGACCTCCCTTTACTAGCTTAAAATAGAGACTAGAAACGTAGCTAGTTCTGTAGTGCAATTGTTAGCTCTCTTGACTTTGAATCTGCCGACTGGGGTTCAAATCCCAGTGGAACCACCTTTTTTTAAAAAAATTAAAATTTTATTTATTTATTTATTTGTTATCATCATCATCATTTATTAATTATTTCCATGGGCACATCGGGAAGGTTCCCTTTTGCCCCCCAAGAGCTGGAGGGTCTTTTAATGCTTTCTTTTTTTCCCACTAAGAAGGGATTAAAAGGACCCAAACCCCTTTTATTATATAAAGAAGCATAATGATGATGATGATAATACTACTACTAATAATAATAAATAAAAAATGTATTTTTTTAAAAAAAAGGTGGTTCCACGGGGATTTGAACCCCGATCGGCAGATTCAAAGTCAAGAGAGCTAATAATTGCTCTATAGAATTTCTGGGCTCTCTTTTAAGCTAGTAAAGGGAGGTCAGGAAGAAGTATACGTGATGCAAAACTCCGCCCCCGGAATTCCATCGTGGGGTTTCCCAGTTCCTTTTGCTTGCAGCATGGCAAGCAAAAGGAGGTGGGGAATGCTACGATGGGATTCCCCACTTTGCTCCTGGGTGGCGGCGTTTCGCGTTGTTTGAGGGAACCTCGAACCTGAACCCTGAACCTCGGCACGGATTTCAAAAAAAAATTCAGGGTCAGGTCCAGCATACCGAACATCGCAAAATTTGGTACGGGCCCGAATTGTGCGAGTTCGGTTCGCCCAACACTATTTACCACCCCTCCGGAGGCTGAAAACAGGCTGTTTTCAGCTGCCCAGCACATGCATGCATGCTAGACTTCAGCTTGTGTGCCCACTGATATGGCTCCATGTGGCATTTGTGGATTGCATGTCATAGGTTCGCCATCACTTATGCACTGTTTCTCACTGCATATCACTGTTTATGGGCAGCCAAAATTTTTACTGCCACACTCTGGATGTGGCTTAATGGTCATGCGACTGGATAGGAGAGGCTTGCCGGCCATGTGACTAGGTGGGAGGGTTTTTTTTTCATATTTCCCAACAACATTGTGTGTTCCATCCAGGAAGACTCCTGGTATAATAATGACTTGGCTCCTTGTAAGGGAGCTCTGTGTATATAGTGTGTAAGAGAAAGAGACTGTGTTTCCAAAGATGGTATTTCACGAGAGGAAATATTCAAAAAACAATATCTGGAGATAATTAGGTGATCATCAAAACAATCACTTCTTATCTTATTCTAATGGTCATCTACTGAGGACAATTTGCTCTCTGGAATGAGCCTTTTCTCATTTCCTATGTATTAATTAGTTTTTTCTTCCTTCCTTTAGTTGTCTGAAACCAATGTGTTGTCTTTTTGTTTCAGTCATTGAATGTGCCATTAATTTGTGCCATTCACAAGGTCTACTGGATTTATGCTTCGTGAAACTACAAAGCCAAGGCAAACAATCTGCTCCCATTATTAAAATGTAGCAAGCTGACTATTATTTACAATACCAGCTATGTCCCATTTCGCATTGTGTTGAGTGTTTTCACCTCTTTCCTCTTGTCCCACTTGCTAGATGACCTTCAGTCATGGTGTCCATGGCAACCTAGTGAATACGACGATACTGAACTGGCAAAAAGATTTTACTATGAAAAAAGAAGAAGAAGAAGCCTGTTGTTTTAAGGATTGATAGACAATATGATTTAATGTGTTTTAAATATTTCTAAACATTTTGTGGTTCAACATTTAAAGAAGAGGAAATGAAAGTAATAGCATGCATTTATTTCTAACTGCAGTAGGGGATACATGCACATCACACGTTATTATATGGCAATCATCTTTGTCTCATAATGGAAGATGCACCGTTCAGATGACCTCATGCAAGAATGGATGCTCTGTATCAGTGGTGTCAAACTCACGTCATCACGGCTACATACATCATACATCATGTGATGTATTGGGACTTTTCCTCCTTCGCTAAACCGGGCACAGGCATGATCAGTGTGTGATGCATCTACCCTGCGTACCAGGAGTTTGACAGCCCCGCTTCTATATCAAAGTCTATGCAATCAAGCCAAGACCCAACATAATATGTTATCAGTCAAATCATGGTTCCTTCTTGCTCAGACAAAGTCAAAATATTTTTTTTTTATTTTGTCCAATATACAATGAGGGTTTTAGTGGGTATATATATATACACACATAGTAAAATACATGATGAAGGTTATAGAGGAGATACTCATAGTAAAATATATCTAAGAAAGAATAGAAAAGAAGATATAGTAATAGAACATATCAATGAAAGAATAGAAGAAGAGATATAGGAATAGAAGAAAGGTATAGGAGATATAGGAGAGCAATAGGACAGGGGACGGAAGGCACTCTAGTGCACTTGTACTCACCCCTTACTGACCTCTTAGAAATCTGGATAGGTCAACCGTAGATAATCTAAGGGTAAAGTGTTGGGGGTTTGGGGATGACACTATGGAGTCCGGTAATGAGTTCCACGCTTCGACAACTCGGTTACTGAAGTCATATTTTTTACAGTCAAGTTTGGAGCGGTTAATATTAAGTTTAAATCTGTTGTGTGCCCTTGGGTTGTTGTGGTTGAAGCTGAAGTAGTCGCCGACAGGCAGGACATTGCAGCATATGATCTTGTGGGCAATACTTAGATCTTGTTTAAGGCATCTTAGTTCTAAGCTTTCTAGGCCCAGGATTGAAAGTCTAGTCTCGTAGGGTATTCTATTTCGAGTGGAGGAGTGAAGGGCTCTTTTGGTGAAGTATCTTTGGACATTTTCAAGGGTGTTAATGTCTGAGATGCGATATGGGTTCCAAACAGATGAGCTGTGTTCGAGGATGGGTCTGACACAGTTGCTTGTGATGTAATCGCGAAGGTCATTGATGTAGAAAATGAAGAGCATTGGTCCCAGTACACTACCTTGGGGAACACCGCTTTTAACTCAAATACTGTTAAAAGACAATATTAAAAAGTAAACAGAAATACTAAAAGGATATTACAGTAGAATCATAGAATAATGATTTTATTTCAAACTCTTGCTCGGGGCAAGATCCTAAATTAAAGCATCCAGAAAAAAAAGTCTTTCTATAAGTTCTTAAAGTAGAATATAGCATAATATTGACTTCTCCAATGACACACAAATTGGACCCACGTCCATTTACTTTCAACATTTGAAGTTTTCCCTTGTGTAAGAGGCACTGTTGGTTCCGGCTTGTTGGCTACACAGAATCAATGGAATATATTATTCATTAAATGATAAAGGAAAAGGATAAGAAAAATATGTCTTTAAGGGATGCCCCTTGAATAATGCCACTAAAACAATAAAAGTAAACAGCAACACCCACTGTGAATGCATGTCTTTCCTGTGAAAAATCAACATGATCTAATTTTATCCTCACAACGAAAGGTGTAGCTAAGACGGAGAAAGAGTGACTGGCTTAAAGTTGTGTGATCATCAGAAGAAAGACTTCAGACATACTGTGTGTGAATTAATCTTGCAGGTACCCCAGAAATTTTATTATTCAACCTTCTCACAAAATACATGATTCAAGAAAGGGCTTCGATGGGAATCCTGCTTCTAGCCTTAAGGCTTTAACCCAAACTAGATATGACATTAATCTGGCTTTTTTTTTCAAGTACATAATAGCTTATTAGCAGATGATAATATCACATGCTATTACATCTGGAGTTCCCAGATTGTTAACTGTTATCATGGCGTAAGGTTGTTCTCTCAGAGTTTCCTTAAGCTGGCCGTAACCCGATTTCCAATATACCTGACTTAGTGAGCTATGGGACAGACCACCCCCATTCTTGTAAAGACTATGAAGTTGAGCAAATTTATTTCTACCTTGTTGGACTTTTAAGAATTGATGTTTGGGAGTAAAGAGGTAATATGCAGCAGGAATCAAGGACTTCATTACAAAATGATGAAGGCAGGAAAGGAAAAGTCTACGAGTCTACTGAGAGGGGTGGTATACAAATCTAATAAATAATAAAAGTCCAAGGAAAATGCGTTAAAGGAAGAAGAATATGAGTTGGGAGCTGGTTGAACTCAAGAGATGCCATCTAATTATAGGTTTAGATGGCACTCCTGCATAAGGATAAGGAGACAAAGCTAAAAAAGAGAACCATGGCAGATAAATATGAGAAATAGATCTAACAATGATGGAAGGAAGAAACTGAATCAAGATCAGTTCATAACATTAACATTTACACAGGTATGAAATGAAACTCTCAGCCTGTACTTGGACATGTGGAAGAAAGTTATTTGCACTTTAGTTCTGCTTAGTCAATGTGGCTTAAGTCTCACAAGCTGCTGTTTTTGCAGATACAAATGGATACTCCAGTATCTAGAATAAAGATTTACACAAATTTCTGGTGAATATATCCCCAGTATATCAACAGTTTATCAACTTGTTTCCCAAAATAACTTCTCAACAGTATTGTTTTATTAACAGTTTATCAACTTGTTTCCCAAAATAACTTCTCAACAGTATTGTTTTATTAAAGGAATATCCCTTTAATAATGTTTAAATAAGAAATATTATTAAGAAATAATAATTTATTCTACCCATTCCACAGTTGAGACCCGCCTAGAGTTTATTGTAAGATGGGCAACTATATAAATGTTTTAAAGACATAATATATAAACAATTGGAATGTGTAGTGTGTCATGCAAACTCCTTGATATTTTAAAGAGAAAAAAGGGTGTTTCTGAAACAACAAATGTATTTATTTATTTATTCAATTTTTTAAAATTCAATTTTTATGCCATCCTTCTCCTTAGACTCAGGGCGGCTTACAACATGCTAGCAACAGCACTTTTTAACAGAGCCAGCATATTGCCCCCACAATCCAGGTCCTCATTTTACCCACCTCGGAAGGATGGAAGGCTGAGTCAACCTTGAGCTGGTGATGAGATTTGAAACGCTGACCTACAGATCTACAGTTAGCTTCAGTGGCCTGCAGTACAGCATTCTACTGCTGCGCCACCCCGCCACCCCGGTTCAAATCAATATTTCTTATATAATTACATAAAGAGGAATATAATTATTATTTCAGTTTTATAATTTGTCTAATGTGGAGATCAGTCATATAGTATTGAGCTTGTCCTCATTAGAATATAGATGGCATAATAAATCTTATGAATTTATGTCATATTACATATAGATAATTGGTCTTACTTTGAATTCTACTTTGCTTGGGTTTAGAACTTAAACATTGTCAATTAATTCTGTGATATTTGTGCATCATAAACTATGTAAAAGGAGATTAATTTGGGTTTTAAGATTTACATCCATATCCCCAACAGAGGCATTTCAATAAAAAGTAAATTAGGAACCTCTTAGTTAATACTCAGTAATATTCTGTTTCTGGTACCAAAACAAATGGGTTTATACTATGTACATTCTTGTGGAACAGTCTTATCTAGGGAATAGTAATCGTAACGAGATGTGACTTTCATTGTCTAATAATAGTTAATTACACATGAAACTCAAAGTCATTTCTGGAGCTTTTCTGATTACTTAGCTTAGAAAAAACCCAGAGGAGTTGTTTCACAAGATAAAATTATTAATCATTACTTGCGGTGTGTTAATCTATCTATTGACAGTAGTAAATTAAGAAAGATAGTTTAGGCCCTTATTATTATACAATTGAATTTTCTTTCCCAAGACAAAGGAAAAACAATTGAACAAGGAATTCCTTTGTTTTCCTTTTGTTTGCATTTTAAACATAAGTTAGTCCTCAAGGACAGCATCTGAGCAGCTGTGAAAGCAGCAGATTGGGCTTTGCCCCACACCCAAGGAGCCTTGTTATCTAGCAACCTTTGGAGAGGTTCAGCTACAGAGGCTTTATTATTATTATTATTATTATTTGTTCTGTCTGGGTCCCCCCAGACACCAACACCAACCAAAAAGAGTATCCAGACACACTGGTAAAAAGCAAAGGCAGTTTATATAATTGAAAGCAAACACAGGTAACAAAAACTGTTCTTACAGACAGGAACACTATGAAGCTACACAGAGGTTTCACGAAGGGCAGGCAATAAAAAAAGGATTCTTGCTGGCAAAAACAACACTGGAGATAATAAACCCCATGCCTCCCCCAAGTCTTCCAGACTTCTAGGCCACAAGCCAAGATCAGAGACGCCAAAAATTGAAGCAAGGTCACAGGACTCCCAGTTGATAACTCTCCACAAGACTGTAAGGGCGGGCCTGCCTTTTCAACCCTGCTGAGGAGAACCACACCCAAACCCAGCTGTTGCCAATTCAGGGATGGAAATACCTTTCTAATTGGCCCCGTCTTTGAGCTGCACGTCGCTGCCTCATGTCTATTATAGCCTGTGCGTCTTCATCCAATGAATCCAGGCTACTAGCTGGGGAGAGCCCCCCCCCGAGGGTCTCACGCTGCTCTCCCTCCTCCTCTTCCTGACGTTCCTCTCCCCCGTCTGCCTGGTCCTCCCCCTCCTGTTCATTGTCCTCCTCCTCTGGGCATGGATCCGGCAGGCTGAATCACAACATTATTATTATTATTATTATTATTATTATTATTATTATTATTATTTATATTTGTATGCCGCCCCTCTCTGTAGACTCGGGACGGCTTACAGCAATGATTAAAACAATATATAATAACAAATCTAATCGTCAGAATGTAAAATAACAATAATACATTTAAAAGGTCTAAAAAACAAGAAACCCCAGTATATAAAAACATACATACAGTCATATCATACACAAATAACTACATAGGAAGGGGGAGATGTTTCAGTTCCCCCACGCTTGAAGGCAGAGGTGGGTTTTAAGGAGTTTACGAAAGGCAAGGAGGGTGGGGGCAGTTCTAATCTCTGGAGGGAGCTGATTCCAGAGGGTTGGAGCCGCCACAGAGAAGGCTCTTCCCCTGGGTCCCGCCAAGTGACATTGTTTAGTTGACAGGACCTGGAGGAGACCAACTCTGTGGGACCTAACCGGTCGCTGGGATTCGTGCGGCAGAAGGAGATCTCGCAGATATTCTGGTCCAATGCCATGAAGGGCTTTATAGGTCATAACCAACACTTTGAATTGTGACCGGAAACTGATCGGCATTGTATGTTCTTTTTATAGCCTCCACCTTATTGTAGGGTGGAGTGAATGCCCTGGCATCAACCAAAAACCCTCAAAATTCTGCCTGTTGCAGTCTAGTGAGTACCAGCCACAGGTGATCAAAGAGCTGAGTGTGAGAGATGGTTGATATCAGGATATCATTAAAGTAAGAGATGACACACTAGATCGGTGATGGCAAACCTTTTTTTTCCTTGGGTGCCGAAAGAGTGTGGCTGTGCACTATCACACATCTGTGAGTGCCCACACCTATAATTCAGTGCCTGGGGAGGACAAAAACAGCTTCACCCAACCCCTCGAAGCCCTCTTGAGGTCTGAAATGGCCTGTTTCCTAACTTCTGGTGGGCCCAGTAGGCTTGTGTTTTGCCCTCCCCAGACTCCAAAGGCTTCCCTGGAGCCAGGGAAGGGTAAAAATGCCCTCCCCCATCCCCCTGGAGGCTCTCTGGAAGCCAAAAATGTCCTCCCAAAGCAAATTATGTCTCTTCGCTCCATACCAGTTAGAATATTTTTATCCAATTCTTAGGATAGAACAAAGAAACATCTAATTCTTGCAAAATAAATGCTGCATAAATATTTTTATATACTTTCACAGGTTCTCACAAATACAGTCTACTAAGTATTGCGTTCTGGGAAGACAGTGTTAAAAGGCGAGACTAAAAGGCGGGAGATGGAAGATTTGAGGAAGACAAGTTCAAAGTGAAATTGTCAAGGGTGAGGGAGTTGTCTTTTTTATCTTTAAAAACATTGTGAAATCTGTTTTCTTTACCTGTTTTCATTTATGATACAATAAAATAATAATCTACAGCAGGTAGTAGCCATTTATTCTGGATCTCTGTTGGCAAAAATGAATGATGCTTACTCTATGAGACTAAAATGGATAAAAAGGAGAAGGGTGAATGGGATGGGATGGGATGGGATAGGGTAGGGTAGGGTAGCACAGCATAGGATAGGATAGGACAGGACAGGATATTTATTTGGCTGAATGTGATTAGACGCACAAGCAATCTGCAGAAACTCTCAGTGTACGTGCAATAAACTAGCATCTTGAATTGGGACTGATGAAAGGAAACCAACTGAGAATTAAAATTTGAGGTCAAAGTAGGTGTAAAGTGAAATATATGCATGTGTGATTTTTGTTTAGCACATATCAGCTGGACTAGGAAGAACAGCTTGTGGAGAAGATGGAAACAGAACAGAATTTAACCTTTGCCCAGTGACTGCTATTAATGGTGAAAAAAAATGACAGGATATTTGATCATGAACTTTCCTCATCATAAAGAAAGGATATACTAAAGAAAGGAAGACTTTCTGCAAGTCAAAAAGTCTGATTTTTTTTGGTTTGGTTCTTTTTCAAAAGAAAGGATGAAAGGAAGGAAGGAAAGAAGGAAGGAAAGAAGGAAGGAGGGAGGAAAGGAAGGAAGGAAAGAAGGAAAGAAGGAAGGAAAGAAGGAAGGAAAGAAGGAAGGAAAGAAGGAAGGAGGGAGGGAAGGAAGGAAGGATGGAAGGAAGGAAGGAGGGAGGGAGGGAGGGAAGGAAAACCCAAATTTGCATTTTGTTTTAAATTAGATGGAAAGAACTTAAGACGTGAATAATAGTCATTTGGGCGGGAAGCTGAAACTAAAAGATTCATCTGTTTCAAGATAATGAAGTTTTTCCACACACGAACATTGATATTACAAGAAAATAATGGATGCTAATAGCTGTTCTCATGCAATTATAAGCTTTCAAATTTCTTGTAATAAGATGGCCTCTGGAAAACGTTACCTTGTTTTTTTTTAAGTGAAGACGGGAAAGATTAGCTAATTGAGTACTTGGGTTAGAGATGTATGGCACGATTCAAATGGATTCAGCAAATGTGAGAACATAAACTTGGCAATGATCACTCCATTTATTTAAGAAATAGCTTTTTGGCTGCTTGGTAGTTTGCTGTTCTCAGGAAAATATTGGCAGACAATATCAGATAAGTCATAATTTCCTCACTGACCTTCAAGTATTTTTGCCTAATTTTCATCATCTTTGTAAAGAAAAAAAAATCCATTGTTTCCTTTTCCTGGAATTTTTTTTTTAAGCACCACCACTTGCACATTAAATGCTGCCTTCCACTTTGGTCTGTTAAAATAGGAGAAATCCAGCTGAGAAAATGAAAAAGGTGCATAGAAGATATTTTTCATTTTTTTTCCTAATAACTTTATTAGAGTTTTAAACAGGAAATATATAAACTAACAGAAATTAATATTTAGAATAGAAGACAGAAAGAAGCTAAGAAAGAAAGAAAAAGGACAAAGACAAAAGTGCGTAAAAAGAAAGGTAAAGAAAGGTAAAAAGAAAGGAAAAAGGATAAACTTCCAATTTTCTTTCACAGCAGTTATAGGTATAAATGCAAATTAACTTCTCCCTTTATGTGTCTATAGAGATTTTCAGTCATCCAGGCCATGGTTGTCCCAAAGGTGATTTTTCAACTAGATTTTCTATTTTTTCTTTGAAGATGTTTCACTTCTCATCCAAAAACCTTTTGAATAGTGATGGGCGAACCGAACCCGCACAATTCGGGTCCGTACCGAATTTTGCGGTGTTTGGTATGCTGAACACGAACACAAATTTTTTTCAAACTTTGGGCAAAGTTCAGGGTCGTGTTCGGCATTTGGAGCTTTGACTTCACTGGCAGGTTGCTAAGCACGCCAAGGTGATCACTTCCTGGATTCCATGGAATCCAGGAAGTTATCTCCTTGGCATCCTTAGCAACCTGCCGGTGACGTCAAAGCTCCACCCCCGGAATCTCTTTGTGGGATGGATTCCCCGTTCGGGTTCGAGTTCGGGTTTGTTTGGGTTCGGCCGAATTTTGCGTAAAGTTCGGCCAAACATGCCGAACCCGAACACCGCTGGGTTCGCCCATCACTACTCTTGAACCTTTGGGATTCTTCCTCTATGCTTTTTTATGATAAAAAAAGATTCAATCTCTTTTCTCTGATCAAAGCAGCAAGTTTGGTTACTCAGCAAAGTCCACTCTCTCCACTGCCATTCCTCCACTAGGGTGAGTGTCAGGTCTTTCCATTGCATGTAACAACCTCACTGCAGTTATCGTTTGGGAAAACAAAGTTCCATCATTTCCCCCCCAACTTTTGGTCAATCAATCCTAAAACAGAATAACAGAAGTCTTCCAGTCCAACCCCCTGCACAACCTCTAATTTAGGGTCTGCAGATGGAATGAGCTATGGTATAACTGAATGATACCATTCCGGACAAGTGACTGTCCAGTTTCTTCTTAAAAGCCTCCAGTGATGGAGTATCCATAGCTTCTGATGAAAAGCAGTTCCATTGGTTAATTGTTCTGTTAGGAAATTTCTCCTTAATTCCAGGTTGGTTGGTTGGTTGGTTGGTTGGTTGGTTGGTTGGTTGGTTGGTTGGTTGGTTGGTTGGTTGGTTGGTTGGTTGGTTGGTTGGTTGGTTCGTTCATTCATTCATTCATTCATTCATTCATATTTCTATGCCGCCCTTATCTGCAGACTCAGGGCAGTTTACAACAGTAAGAATAAAATACAATACAATATAACAAGTGAAACCAACCTTAAACTAATACTTAAAACCCCAATGAAAAGAAAAAAAACCCATTCATTCAAAAAAAATCATGCAATCACGTCTACGACTGGAGCAAGATCTTAAATTCAACAGCCGCAAACCTGCTAACAGAGGTAAGTTTTTAAAACCTTGCAAAAGGCCAGGAGGGTGGGGGTGATATGGATTTCTGGAGGGAGTTGGTTCCAGAGGGCCAGGGCAGCCACAGAGAAGGCTCTTCCCCTAGGCCCCACCAACTGGCATTGCTTAGCTGATGGGACCTGGATACGGCCAACTCTGTGAGACAAAGTTGGATTAGTTTCCATCCATTGTTTTTCATCTTGCCTTTTAGTGCTTTGGAAAATAGCCCCTCAAATCTTGGAACATTGCTATCATGTCATGCCTAGTTCTCCTCTTCCCTAGACTAGAAAAACCCAATTCCTGCAACTGTTCTTTGCCTGTTTTCGCCTCCAGCCTCCTAATCATCTTTGTTGCTCTTTTCTGCAGTGTTTCCAGGGTCTCTGAAATACTCCTTGTTTCAGTTCTATATTAATCTTTCAAATCTTCTGACTACACTTGAATCCAAAGATTTTTTAGCTTTTTTACTCATCCACTAAACCTGGTAAAATGTTCCCTTTTGTTCACATTTCCAACATAAATTCAAAGTACATTTGTTAGGCCAAAAAGTTTTAAGACACATTCCTTCTAATCACAACAATGAAATGTAGCTCTTTGTGTAATTCTTGAGTAATTATTTTTCTTTTATGATGTTACATAAGAATATTACAGAAATATTCTGGAGCTTTTTCCAACAGTTTAATTCCAATTTTTGATGTACCGTAATCATATAATAAATTGTCTATAGTTTCTTTTTCGTCACCTTATATCTATGTCTTTGAAATGGTTGAAAACACTACATAACAAGATTATTTACTTATTCATTCAGCCAAAGGAGTAGAATAATGACTCTAATAATTCTATATCATTAGAATTGATGATCACATGAAGATACCCAATCTATTATTTAAGAGTTAACATAACAAATCCATATATGATGTACTGTTTTTTACTCAAGGTCATTGAATTCTCTTTCTCTTTGCCATGAAATTATAGTCACATCATGCATCTTATAGAAACATAGAAGACTGACGGCAGAAAAAGACCTCATGATCCATCTGCCCTTATACTATTTTCTGTATTTTATCTTAGGATGGATATATGTTTATCCCAGGCATGTTTAAATTCAGTTACTGTGGATTTATCTACCACGTCTGCTAGAAGTTTGTTCCAAGGATCTACTACTCTTTCAGTAAAATAATATTTTCTCATGTTGCTTTTGATCTTTCCCCCAACTAACTTCAGATGGTGTCCCCTTGTTCTTGTGTTCACTTTCCTATTAAAAACACTTCCCTCCTGGACCTTATTTAACCCTTTAACATATTTAAATGTTTCGATCATGTCCCCCCTTTCCCTTCTGTCCTCCAGACTATACAGATTGAGTTCATTTTGTCAATATTTTTGTCAATATCTTTTTGTAGGTGAGGTCTCCAGAACTGAACACAGTATTCCAAATGTGGTCTCACCAGCACTCTATATAGCGGGATCATAATCTCCCTCTTCCTGCTTGTTATACCTCTAGCTATGCAGCGAAGCATCCTACTTGCTTTTCCTACCGCCTGACTGCACTGTTCACCCATTTTGAGACTGTCAGAAATCACTACCCCTAAATCCTTTTCTTCTGAAGTTTTTTTATGTTAAAGATGTAGGAAAATATCATCTTATTATAAAACTATTTGTGCAAAGAATCTTAAAATAGAGTTTGTTTTAGATTTTAAGTAGAGAAGATTACTTCTACATTTCTGGGGAAAAAATTTGATTTTATCTTCAACAGAATGTAAGTAGTTCCTTTTTTCCAACAATGAATGATATAAACTACATATAAAATCAAAGAAAATAAAGGAATTGGAATTGCATAAGACTAATGAAAAGCCATAAATTAAAATGTTATTGCCATATAATAATTACCATGCATTTTTCTTCTAAATTGCTATTTAATGTGATGAAAAATAATTTATACTAATCATTTCTTCCAAAAGATGAAGGAAATTTAGGTATGGAGTGGATGTCAGTATTTTCTTTAATTCACAGTGGTAAGTACATTGTGTTTATGTCTTCCCTTTCCTTGAAGACTAATGTTTATGCTAATCTTTAAAAGAAAGACATAATGAAGGAACTCTCAGTTGGAAAATGTGAACAACAAAAGAAGCTTTAGAATGATGGGAAATGTAATAATAGCAGCAGATGCATCACTTGCCATGTCCAGTAATAGAATAAGCTAAAAACAACACTAATTTTCTTCAACAAAATTCGATAGAAATTCTCCAGTATACTGAAAGCCAAATAAGCTGGTGTCATCCAAGATGAATACTTTTGAGAAACTATAAAACAGATTTATGGGGGTGCGATTAAAGACTCTACAGTTAAAGATGCTAAGCTTGTCAGCTGAGCTTGACAGCTCCAGTTCAAGACCCAAGTGCCAAGCAAAGGGACTGAACTCCCATTCGTGCCACAGCTCCTGCCCACCTAGCAGTTCCAAAGCATGAAGATGCAAGTAGGTACCACTTCAGTAGGAAGGTAACAGCACTCTATGTGCTCGACATATAATCATGTTGGCCCCAGAACCATGGAAATGTCTTTAGACAATGCTGATTCTCTCAGCTAACAAATGGAGATGAGCACCATCTCTTAGAGTTGGACATGACTAGACAGGGGAAATCTTTTTTACCTAAGGTAGATTTGGGCACATATTTAAATATCATTTATTTATTTATTTATTTATTTATTTATTTATTTATTTATTTATTTATTTATTTATTTATTTATTTATTTATTTATTTATTTATTTATTTATTTATTTATTTATTTATTTATTTATTTATTTATTTATTTATTTATTTATTTATTTATTTATTTATTTATTTATTTATTTATTTATTTATTTATTTATTTATTTATTTATTTATTTATTTATTTATTTATTTATTTATTTATTTATTTATTTATTTATTTATTTGGATTTGTATGCCGCCCCTCTCCGAAGACTCGGGGCGGCTCACAACAAGTGCAACAAATCATAAATAATCCAATTAATTAAAATATTTAAAGATTTAAAAAACCCCATATACTAACAGACACACACACAAGCATACCATGTATAAATTAAACATGCCCAGGGGGAGATGTTTCAATTCCCCCATGCCTGATGGCAAAGGTGGGTTTTAAGGAGCTTACGGAAGGCACGAAGAGTAGGGGCAGTTCTAATCCAGAGAGCTGGTGCTGCCACAGAGAAGGCTCTTCCCCTGCGGCCCGCCAACCGACATTGTTTAGTTGACGGGACCCGGAGAAGGCCCACTCTGTGGGACCTAATTGGTCGCTGGGATTCGTGCGGCAGGAGGTGCACGAATGGACATACAGTGTTCCCTCGATTTTCGTGGGTTTGAACTTTGCGAAATGTCTATACCACGGTTTTTCAAAAATATTAATTAAAAAATACTTCGTGGGTTTTTTCCCCTATACCACGGTTTTTCCCACCCGATGACGTCATATGTCATCGCCAAACTTTCGTCTGCCTTTAATAAATATTTTTTTAAATAAACTTTAATAAATAAACATGGTGAGTAATAATCTAAATGGTTGCTAAGGGAATGGGAAATTGAAATTTAGGGGTTTCAAGTGTTAAGGGAAGCTTGTGATACTGTTCATAGCCAAAAATAGTGTATTTACTTCCGCATCTTTACTTCGCGGAAATTTGACTTTCGCGGCAGTCCCGGAACGCATCCCCCGCGAAAATCGAGGGAACACTGTATACTGTAAATTTGACAGAATCAACTAGTGTAAACTCCTTATTTCCTGTAAGCCGTTTTGAATCGCAATGCACATGCAGGCAGCTATATATATTTTCCAAATAAACATGAATAAATAAACTCATTTAAAGAGAAGTAGCCATGTAAATCTTTCATAGCGAAAAATAATCAAAACTATTTTATCCTCAAATGCTTTTATTATCCCATAAGCTTTCAGAGACTACAAATTTCTTCATTGCAACTGTTACAAACTCTTAGGCCAGTGATGGCAAAACTTTTTTCTCTCAGGTGCCAAAAGTGTGCGTGCACACAGGCTATCGCACACACGCAAGTGTCCACACCCATAATTCAATGTCTTGGGAAGGTGAAAACAGCTTCCCCTGTTCCCCCCAAAGGCCCTCCGTAGTCTGGAAATGGTCCATTTCCTGACTTCTGGTAGGCCCAATAGACCTGTTTTTTGCCCTCTCTAGGCTTCAGAGGCTTCCCTAGAGTCTCGGGAGAGTGAAAATGCCCTCCTTTCCCCCTGAGGCCCTCTGGAAGCTGAAAATGCCCTTCCAGAGCCTCCGCATGAGCTGAAAATCAGCCGGCCGGTGTACACATGCGTGGTGGAGCTAAGCTAGGGCAATGCCTCACACCCTGGCAGATATGGCTCTTCGTGTCACCTGTGGCATACATGCCATAGGTTCGCCATCATTGTCTTAGGCCCTCCAAACACTGAAGAAGTAAATAAGCATGACAAAAACACATGTCTTTTATAAAGAGAAATATATATATGACGGTCTTGGTATATTCGGGTTTCTTCCTGTGTAGAATTCAGAAATTTCTGGCGACGTTTCGACGAGGTCCCACTCGTCATTTTCAGGTGGTGCTTCTGTCCTTCTTCTAGGACAGAAGCACCAGCTTCTGTCCTTCTTCTAGGACAGAAGCACCAGTCTGAAGATGACGAGTGGGACCTCATTGAAACGTCACCAGAAATCTCTGAATTTTACACGGGAAGAAACCCGAATATACCAAGATCGTCATACCTGTACCCGTGAAAATCTACGAAAACATATATATATATACATAAACATACACACATACCTATATATTCTCTTTATAAAAAATAAAACCTAGGACTCACAGCTGTCTTTTGAACTTTAGTCTGTTTAAAATTATCACATTAAAAATAAATCATTTTGAATGTTTAATATAGTCCTATTCCCTATCTTCTTTTCAGCAGTTTTCTAAAATCTATAAATAGCACAATGTCCTTGGTGCGTAAGATGCAAATAAACTTTCTAAAAATATCACCATCCACTGAGTCTAGACCTAAATTATTCATTTATTAGTGTTATTCAAACTTTTTCAGAAACAATGTATTAAATACCCTACATTGAAAATGAATCCTTCCCTAATTCCTATTATAGTTATTAATATCATTGTTTTTATAATGCCCAATAGTGAATTAATATTTCCTAATGGAAGACCTTCAATGGAGGTTTGTGGGTGGTTTTTGTTTTTGTAAACTTCAACCTTGAAATATCTCTCCTCCAGATGTATGTACTCCTGATTAAATTACTTCAAATTGATTTAGAGTTTCCACAAACTAAAATAAGTAGTTTGCGAAAATCACTTTTCAAAAAGTTAAATAAAATACTTTTTGGAACAATCAACTAATAGAAATGATGAATTGAAATTGGTGAGGTTATTTATAACTGCCTTTAGTGAACATTAAGCAAAATTTGAAAAACCTTAAACCTACAAAATAACTATAAATTAACTAGCACTTATAATCAGAGAGACCTGTGACTTGTTTATATTTGGATCTTGACTTTTATACTTTTATTGACCTTATTGCAGTTAATGTGTGAAGCAACCTAATCTAAATAATTAACTTATTGTGTGAAATTTTAAGATTTGGGAGTTGTCAGTAAGTAGATTGTAAGAATAATACAAAGATTTAAGGACAATATTTGCTGTGCCAAGTCTATGTTTATATATAATATGAAAATATATAAATGTGTTAAATATGTTTGGATTTGGAATTATATCAACATTGTGTTTGCAGATGTGTTCTATATATTTGCAGACAGCAAAGTTTTTCGGCAGTTGACTGCTGCTAAATAAATTATAAATTATTAGAAACTAAGATTTCACTAAGTTCCATAATAGCTACTATGGTGTACTTGTTAATGTGTTAGCTATGAAAATTCATTGGGTGGCTTTGGGCCAATTACTCTGCCTTAACACAACATACCTCACAGAATCCCTGTATTAATGAATGGAACTGACTACCTGACTCTATAGTATCATCACTCCTCCAAAAAACTTTACCCTTAGACTATCCACTGTTGACCTCTACTGATTCCTAAGAAGTCAGTAAGGGGCGTGCATAAGTGCACCAGCGTGCCTACCGTCCCCTACCCTAATGTTTCTCACTTGCTAGTATCATGTATATAATCATTGTTATATCTTTGTATACTACCAATATGTACTTGACAAAATAAATAAATAAAATGTAGAAATAGGAAATTGAACACTACAAAGCTAAATAAATAATACAGAGCAAAGTGGATGCTGTCAAATCATGGTGGAAATGGTTGTTGAATTTTTGAATGATTCAAGAATTTTTAAATTTCAGTTTTAATTAACTTATTAGATTTGTAATGACTGCCCATTCCACAAGATTCTGGGGAGCTTCTGATATATTATATTCTTGGAAACCCTTGAAATAATCCTCTACATCTTTCTGTCCTTCATCCTCTTGAGCATCATCAAATTAGACATGGTTTAAACATGGTTGTGGGGAAAAATAAAACCCCTTAATGTGGGACTTCACACAACTATTGAATTGAAACATAATAATAAATTTTACTTTCTTCCTTTATTTTACTATTTACCTTCCTTTAATGTCATTTTGTTTTTGTTTTGGTAATATTTAATGAAAAAAGTAGTCGGGTGGTAGGAAAAGCAAGTAGGATGCTTGGCTGCATAGCTAGAGGTATAACAAGCAGGAAGAAGGAGATTGTGATCCCCTTATATAGAGTGCTGGTGAGACTACATTTGGAATACTGTGTTCAGTTCTGGAGACCTCACCTACAAAAAGATATTGACAAAATTGAATGGGTCCAAAGACGTGCTACAAGAATGGTGGAAGGTCTTAAACATAAAACGTATCAGGAAAGACTTAATGAACTCAATCTGTATAGTCTGGAGGACAGAAGGAAAAGGGGGGGGACATGATTGAAACATTTAAATATGTTAAAGGGTTAAATAAGGTTCAGGAGGGAAGTGTTTTTAATAGGAAATTGAACATAAGAACAAGGGGACACAATCTGAAGTTAGTTGGGGGAAAGATCAAAGCAACGTGAGAAAATATTATTTTACTGAAAGAGTAGTAGATCCTTGGAACAAACTTCCAGCAGATGTGGTTGGTAAATCCACAGTAACTGAATTTAAACATGCCTGGGATAAACATATATTCATCCAATACAATACAATATTCATTCAAATACAGGAAATAGTATAAGGGCAGACTAGATGGACCATGAGGTCTTTTACTGCCATCAGTCTTCTATGTTTCTATGTTTCTAAACATTTTGGCCCCAAGGCATTTATTATATACTGTATGCTGCCTAGAGTAAGTTATTGAGATGGGTGGGTGGGGATGAAAGGAAGGGAGAAAGGGAAAGAGATTAAAGACACAAACACAGACTTTTCATTGATAAGGTAAAGGTAAAGGTTCCCCTTGCACATACATGCTAATCATTCCCGACTCTAGGGGGTGGTGCTCATCTCCGTTGATGATACTGTGATCATGTGGCCAGCATGACTAAATGTCGAAGGCATACAGAACACTGCTTTCAAACTGCTAAGTTGGCAGAAGCTGGGGCAGGTAACGGGAGCTCACTCCGTTACATGGCACTAGGGATTTGAACCACCGAACTGCCAACCTTTCCGACCGACAAGGTCAGCATCTTAGCCACTGAGCTAACACATCCCCTTTCATTCCTAGAAACTGGCAAAAAATCGTCTTTTATTTTCAGAACATTCCTGATCATCTCAAGCAAAGATTTTGTTGTCTACTCAGCAAATTCACAAAACCTTTGAGCAATTGTATCAAAGCAATACTACTGTATATATGTCTGTTTAATCTTATTCAATAACCCAAGGGAGCAAAGACCAAATATAGCCCATTTTGCATTTATATTTATATTGTCACATTTCAGCAGGTTTTATTCTGACTTTTTATATTATTTAATAGTATTGCTTACATCCAGAAATTTACCATAGGAAATACAAACGGATACAGAAAAATTGATAAAGATAACTTTATTATAATGTATCATTATAAAATCTTATTCCTAGAAGTTCTCTCCAGCAAACCTTACATTTTCATTTAAATGGTATGTAATGAAAATGATTGTCTGGACAAATAATGCTAATTCTTTAATATATAATTGGATACATTTATGTATAAGTTTGTGTTCTGTCTGGGTTCCCCCAGACCTCAAAACCAACTGGAAAAAACAGCCAGACACTCTGGTAAAAGCCAAAAGTATTTTATAACTGGAAAAAATAAGCACAGAGGAAAACCTGTTCTTCCCAACAGACAGGATATAATACGGTACAGCAGGGTCCTGATGTCCAGACAATACAGCAAGCTTCTTGCTGGCACCCCCCCCCCCAAGGTTTCAATAGTCAAAGGCACAAACCAGGATTCCAAGACGCCAAAGTTCACAGTCAGGTCCCACGACTCTCAAAGATAAAACTCCACAAGCCAGGAAGGGTGGGTCTGCCTTTTAGCCTTTCCCAAGAGCACCACACCCAAACCCAGCTGTTGCCACTTTAATGCTGAAAGTATTTAGCCAATTGATTCCGTCTCTGAGTAGCTCTTCGTTGTCGCTGATCAATTATGGCTTGTGCACTTTCCTCTAAGGAATCCAGGCTGCTTGCTGGGGAGAGCTCCCCCTGGTAGGACTCTGGCTGTCCTCCCTCTTCTTCAGCCTGGGATTCCTCCTCCTCATCTGTCTGCACCTCCTGTTCCTCAGCCTCTCCCTCTGAGCTGGAAACCGACAGAAGGTCAGCCGTTCCCGGAGGGGCCTCAGACGGAACCACAACAAGTTTGACTTAGGTGAATTGCATGTAACCCATTCTCAGATAGAAACACATTTAAAATATCAGATATAACAACAATTATGGGATCTTTCTAGAGACTTGATCTTAAATCCTCAGAAGTCAATTGAAAGGTTTTCCATAGACTAAAAATATATAGCCTTTGGTAGACTTGATTTGACATCATTTGGATCAGGAGAACAAGTGTAAATTGAATACTAATACACAAGCTTGGGCATGTAGTGAAAATGTGACACAAATAAATGAAACTTTAACTTTATCACCAGTTTCAATATTTGTTGGTTTTGCTGTTCTTATCCTCCATTATTCCATCAAGTACTGCTCACAAAGACATAGAACTGGTAAAGCATGTTGTGTTGATCAGAATTAAAATGCTTGCATACAAATTAATTGATTTAAATAATATGATGCCCTAGTTAGTTGAATTCAGTGAAATAGAATGTTCTGTAGGTAGATGAACCATCTCATTCAGGGCCCTTCATAAAGATTTGGGATAAGGATGTAGGAATAGCATCCTATCGTTTCTGTTTTGATGGCTTTTTTTAGTACTGGTTAATTTCCTTCCCAATTATTAAAACAAAACAGAAATTATGTGTTTAAGCATGATGCTTTTATTTTGTACAGTATTGAGATATCTTTAGTATGTGAATCCTGATTTTCTATAATTTCTACAGTAGCTGAACCACTATTTTTTATTCTACTGTCTTTGGATAATTCATGACATTGTTTACAGTAATTTTAGAAGAATTACACAACTGAGAAAAGACGATGTGAGTCAGGACCACGGACAGTTCCATTCAAGCTCTATGAGTCAGAATTAGACTGAACTCAGAAGTCTAGTGGAAATTATTGTTTTAATTGCTCATCTCCGGTCCTGTCATACCATTTTGCATTATGTTTTTCCCAAGTTTTCTTGTTTTTGTTTTGTTTATTTGTTTGTTTGTTTTCCTATGAAGCAGAATGACTAGATCTGCTGCTTGACATGAGCAATGAAAATAATAATTTCCACTAGAATTCTGAATTCTCATTCAAATTGCAAATTGCAAATAAGTTACATTGCAAAAAAGCTCATGTTCATCCCAAACATTATTATTAAATTTTCTTAAAGCCATTTTTAAGCTACCATGCCAGTTATATAAAATACCACTATGTTAAATCAAAATGGTAATGTCTATATATTTCCCCCATAAACAGTAGTGTTTCACCATTGTAACTCTGACTTGTCATTACTTACAGGGATTTTTTTCCAATCTTATACCATAGGTCTAGTGTAAAAAATTAATATAAGTTCTGTTGGCACATTTAAATGTGTGCTTGGTCACTTCGTCATAAATTCTTGTTTTCAAATAAGTCATGGTGAATGCAGTGGAACTGTTGGTGGATAATTATAATTTTAATCTTAGAAGTAGTTAAGTATAAGTCAAGTATACTATCTTTGAAAATGCAAGTTTGATTGCAAGTGAGTGAATGCAGCTGCTAGGCAACGATCTCCGAGTGTCAGGCTCCAAGTAATGCATCCAATACAAATCGAACTCGAAGGCACTGCTTCTGCTCAAAGAACAAATTGTGTCAAGCTGAATGCAGGTCAGAATGCCCAAGAATACAAACAATCCCACACCCCAATCAAATTCAGGCTTGACAATGAGAAACAATAAAAAAGCCCTTTGATTCTAATAATTTTAATCTTTGGCAATGCATAAACAGACACAAGATTTCTACCTAATATGTCAGCATCACTGTAATTGCCCATAATGTTATTTAAATATTACTGCACATATTTTCTAGATTTATATTTGTGCTAATTAAATATGCAATTACCTGCAAATGTCACTGTCCTGTCCTATTTTGTCTCCTTCTGTTCTAGTATGAAATGAAACAAAATGATCAGCCGTCTATGACTGGTAGTGTTGATGGATGCTTAATATCTTTCGATTCTCAAGCAGATG
Source organism: Erythrolamprus reginae (assembly GCF_031021105.1). Classification (NCBI taxonomy): domain Eukaryota; kingdom Metazoa; phylum Chordata; class Lepidosauria; order Squamata; family Dipsadidae; genus Erythrolamprus; species Erythrolamprus reginae. Next base: position 91,441,412 of record NC_091954.1, on the reverse strand, counting down.
ACTTTAATTATCTTCCTCCTACTGTTGTTTGTGAGCCTTCTAAATATATCAGTGGCAGCAAAAGGCTAATGTGAAATAGCAATGATTTCAATAGAAAAAATATATACAGTACATCTTTACAGGATTGAACTTGAGAGTTCTTGACATGTTATCTGAGTTTAGATGTTTGCTTGCTTAATTTGGTTATTTTATTTTCCCATAGATAATACCACTGGTGATAATGAGTATGGGGTTTCCCCCTATTTATATGCATTTATATTACCCTCTAGTGTTGATAGTGGAGATTTTTTCCCTTGGTTTTTAACATTGGTTTTCTGCTTGATTGTTTATCAAGATAAACAATCAAGATGCTTATCTGATGAGGGTGTGCTGGAGAGGATATGTTTTGGTCTTTTTGTTTTGCATCTTAGATTTTACATTTCCTCTTCTCAAATGTGTATAAATGTGGTTTATTTATATGTGTTTCTTAATGTCAGCCCTCCCAAGTGAACTAGTCAGAAAACATGACTAGCTGAATTAAATCTTATTTTTTCTAAGGCTTCATCTTTCGAGTACAAACTTCCTTCTGCAACATTTAACTGCTTGATCTATTGAGGCAGGTTTTTCTTAAATGTCTTTCTCTAACCATTAAACCACTGGGGACTCCTGTCTTATATCTCTTGTCTGATTGTTTCTTAGGCAGCATCTCTTCTCCTCATTCCCCAAGGTCATTCATACATTCCATTACAATTGATAACTGAATTGTCTGAATACCAGGCTTCCAAGAATTTCCTAAAGTTTTTAGATTTATTATCACCTGGTCCAACATATTCTTTTTAAGTTCAGGACCAAAAAAGCTATTAAAGAAGACAGAAAGAAAAACAGCTACATCTGAATAACAACTACAATTCATTTCATCTAATTGAAAAAAAATTAATAGCAAAGGTGTCAGATGCCAACAGGTTATATTATCAAAAAATCAACTGATTCAGCTGGATTCATTAACTTCTTTATAAATATAATAATAGATGAATTTACAATATCATTAGTAGATTATTTCTTCGAGTCAACATAAACAGGAGAGTTAGTTTCATTTCATCAGAGCAGAGAAGCACAGAATGGGCCGAGAGTACCAAATGGACATAGAGTACAGAGTGGACTGAGCCATACCCAGCCTTAAGTTTAAGTTTTTCAGTTTTGATTCTCTGCACAGATTCAGAGGTAATTAGCTTCCATTGGTTGATTTATTTGCTATGCCTACTCATTGGCTGACCTTGTTAACATGGTTCTCCCAGTTTATGAATATCTTAATATATATTCCCATTCTTTTGAGACAGAAAGCATAGGAAACCATAGCTTAAGTCCTGAGCACTACTCAATCTTTCTCCAAACTAGAAAATAAATGAAAAAATCATAGCTACCTTTAAATGTGTAATGTGGCTTTAACTATTTTAAATCTTTAGCACTACAGCTCATATCTCCCTCTCAAACATTAGATACAGCACCTGTCAGAGAAGAAAAATGCACTTTATTGCAATGTCTTTTTACTCTATTGCAACCTGAAAAATTCAAATGCAATCTACATACCAAACTCTGGTTGATCATTAGCACATTACAATTAATTTGACCTGGATGTAAAAAGCCTTTTAAAATTCTCCACCAAATTTGTGGGCAGACAAATCTGGTATATAAAATCTGAATTATTTCCAGGGGGACAGGAAAATTCGTTGAGAGTTTATTACATGAAGAAATTTTGTCTAGCAATAGTAGGATCATTATGAAAAAAAGCCGAATAGGAAGAATTGATTATGTCTTCTGCATTCTTGATATAATTATAGTATGGAAAGATTACTGAGTGAAACAGGGGACATTCACACACACACACACAAACACTTCACATTTCACTGCTAAATGAAATAGTATCCTTACTCCACTCAAGAGAATTCTCTGAAATTCTCTTCTCTGAATTAATTTTAAAATCGCATTTTGCTTTATCAAATAGAATGACAATTGTAAGAAACAAATGATCGCACAATTTCCAGTATAGCACTGCAAGGAACTTTATATAATTGAACAGTAAACTTCATATTCTCCTACGCAGGTTTGATGTCAACCTGTCCTACCACTTTTCTTTAAGCAAAGACCAAATGTTACTCTGCTCAGTCATAGAAACATAGAAACATAGAAGTCTGACGGCAGAAAAAGACCTCATGGTCCATCTACTCTGCCCTTATACTATTTTCTGTATTTTATCTTAGTATGGATATATGTTTATCCCAGGCATGTTTAAATTCAGTTACTGTGGATTTATCTACCATGTCTGCTGGAAGTTTGTTCCAAGGATCTACTACTCTTTCAGTAAAATAATATTTTATCATGTTGCTTTTGATCTTTCCTCTAATTAACTTCAGATTGTGTCCCCTTGTTCTTGTGTTCACTTTCCTATTAAAAACACTTCCTTCCTGGACCTTATTTAACCCTTTAACATATTTAAATGTTTCGATCATGTCCCCCCTTTTCCTTCTGTCCTCCAGACTATACAGATTGAGTTCATTAAGTCTTTCCTGATACGTTTTATACTTCAGACCTTCCACCATTCTTGTAGCCCATCTTTGGACCCGTTCAATTTTATCAATATCTTTTTGTAGGTGACATTTGAGAAAAACCCAGGCAAGGACTACTACATTTTGTGCTCAAAGCCTCCATCTTTTCCTTAAAATGCCCTTTCCCTGGTTGTAACCAGGAGCAAAAGGAAAAAATGGGATTTTCTTTAGAAGTCATCACTTCTTGTGCCTAACAGAAAATAGAACAGAAGCCTTATCATTTCAGGGAAGTAGCATGCTTAAATAATAGACAGCTCCTCACCACCTAAAGTAAGATGCATCCCAATCAAGTATGCTAGTAGAAACATCTCTGCTCATTTTATTTTATATTTACGAAGAGGATTCATTTACACTGGATCATAAAGTAAACAGAAGGAAAGGTTATTGCTAAAGCTGATTAAATAAGTGTAATAAAATCCATGACATTGCTATATACCTTTCAGCACTTCTTTTAAAACGATAAACGTAAGCAGTTTTGAAACTAGTTTCTCCTTGAAGAACAAAGAAGTCTTACTTTCTTATGATAATGTTTTTATAAGCCATGTTGTGTTCTTGTTCAGCACTGAGATCCTAGGTCATTTTATAGAAAAGTCTGTTTAATGCAAGAAGTTCAAAACTAGAATATTTCCATTGGACTGACCTACAGGGAAACAATTCTCCAGGAATTTGCTGCATTGCCTAATTGTGACTACTCAGCTGCATCGCATTCCCAGTAGAGTAAGGAGACAAAAGATGGGGAAAGCAACTACATTACTAAGATAGCACAGCATTTGGTACAAAATAAGAGGAGGGTGATTGTGAAGTAAAAACAGTGCAACACCAAAAGAACTAGCAGCATTTTTAACAGCATGACATTGGCATTAAAAGAAGCTGTGGCTCCTTTTTGCCATTAGTATATATGAAGCTCAGCTGAAATCTCTCTAAGGCTTTATATCAAATGTTATCCCCTGTGCAGTGGCTGAGAAAAATTTGCTTTCTTCTTTAGCCTTCCAGTTATTTAAGGCTACATTTTGTCTCTAATGTTTTCTTTTCTAAATAAAGCATACATTTCCTTTTCCTTTGAAGTCTCCTTCCTGTAATGTTGACTATGGTTCTGTACTGTTCTCTCTATTTCTGGGCTTTTTCTGAATGATTCCAGTTGCTTTATGTCCACAGTACAAAATAAAATGCATTAAAAGGGCAGATTGAACACTCGAACATAGACAATTCATCTTTATATCTAAGGCATTATTCATATATGAATTAATTAATATGGCATTAGACATCCCCAAACTCTGTGTACTTCAGACGGCTAAATTGAGTAGGAATTTTATGCATCCAACTCATTTGAAGGCAGTAAGCACAAAAATCTATCCTACCATTGTTGATGTTGTTTGATTTTGTTGTGTGAAATTTTACACTAAATGATTAAAGTGTATCACTAAGGACATTATTTTCTGCAAAATGATTGCCATAGTTGTTCAGTTGTTCATAATGTTTTTTCTGAACTACTTAATAACCAATTGTTCTCCTTTGGATATTTGAGTGACACATTAAGAGCCAATTGATAGCAATTTGTACCATCTAATACCTTCTTCAATGCTCAGCTAGTTCCTTTCACACCTCTTTCTATTATGTTAGTTAGTTATACAACTTTCTATTATGTTAGCTAGTTTTACAACTTAATAACCAATTGTTCTCCTTTGTATATTTGAGTGACACACTAAGAGTCCATTGATTGCAATTTGTACCATCTAATATCTTCTTCAATGCTCAGCTAGTTTCATTCGCACCTCTTTCTATTATGTTAGTTGTCCCTGCAGATTTTATTGGAAATTACACTGTGTCCTAAACAGAAAAAGGTGATTATTTTCATCAGAACATTGGACATTAAAAGTGGTCACTTAGAAATGTCATGTTATGGCTGCAGACTTTTATCTTCCTATGAGGTACAAAGTATGCAATCTTGTCTTAAGATACAACCTGGAAACATATCACCATTCACCCTTATGGATCTGATAAAAGCAAATATTACCAAACTCTCAACAAGATATAATTTGGTGGTGCATTTGTAAGAAAGTACGTTTCTGGTTTATTATTATATTTTTGTCTAATCATAGTCATCTCCTTTTCTCTCAAAATAGTTGGGTGCCTTTAGGTTTCCATAATTATACAGCAATGCAGTAGGCTAGTCTATCAGTTCTATCATTACATAATGTTACAACTGCAAGGCAAGCCTTTATGGCAATATATCAACACTCACCCAAACTTTAATTAAAGTCGTGCTTCATTTCAGCAAGGATAGCTGCAGATAATGAGCATTTTGTCAAGCTGAGGTGGTGTTTGAATTAACTGTTATGTTTCAAAAATAAGATAGGAAATTAATCTCTGATAATAGAGACAGCTACTGATAAGTCATCCAACCTAACGGGGGAGCCAAAGAGCTGTTCTGTAGGACAAAATGGGATTTCTCTAATGATTTCTCTGTTCTTGTATTTTTGTGCTAGCTGGTAGCAGTGCTCAGCTCTTAAGATATTTGTTGTTTGTTTTATGTAGTGTAGCCCTTACTTTCACTTTGCTCTTCAAGCAGTTATGTTGTAGTCCTGGCTGTCTTCTGCATGTAGATCATCTTGAAGGATTCTGATCGTTGAATGAAACACTCTTCCACACCTCCAGCTTATAGTACCGTGTTTCCCCGAAAATAAGACACTGTCTTATATTAATTTTTGCTCCAAAAGTTGTGCTGCGTCTTATTTTTGTGGGGTGCCTTATATTTCTCAAATAAGACAAATTCACAGGCAGAAAAGCTGACACCCCCAAAGAAAGTGTACCGTATGGTACACTGATTACGGTACAGTACCTGTCAGTATGGCACCCACACACACAAACAACGGCACTTATATGGTACAACAGTATACTCCCGCTATTGCAGCTTCCGGCCACCAGAGGAACTACAGTCTACGCACTGTAGTGGAGACTGTAATGGCGGTGAGACAGCAGCAGACTGTGTCGGCTGTACTGGATGGTACAAAGTGATGGAAGGGGCCAGCAGGGGATGCCACATTATTACTGTACCGCTATGAACAGCTTTGAATGGTACCGTATGTTTTTCCACCGTACCGTATGTAAACTTGACTACGCCTTATTTTGGGGGGGGTGCCTTATATTAGCAAATTCTGCAAAACCTCTGACATGCCTTACTTTTGGGGTATGTCGTATTTTTGGGAAAACAGAGTATTAGTGAAATAGTATAACTGAATTGGACTTCCTCACCTCCAAAAACTACTATCATGAATGGGTTACTTTATTGACACTCTAGACTGCAAAATAGGGATTGGGAATGGGTTTGGCAGAGACAGATATTAATAATTAGAAAGCATTCTTGGTTTTTTCTCATTTGTTGGAGGACCTTGGTATGAACATGAATATCAAATATTCATGAACCATGAACATGAATATCAAATATAGTTTATTTTCAGATGTATGTATGAAGAATTGAGTTGCAGAATAGTTGGGATTAATAGATGTATCTCTAGCACATCCAATTCTAAATTCACAAGCACAAACATTAATTTTATGTTTCAGAAAGGGTGATCTCCCCCCCCCCCCCCTATTTCTGGTACTTAGCTTACTTTTCAAACTGATAATGCAAATTATATGGCTTTATAGCCAGGGAGAAAATTGTGTAGCTCATGGAAGTTACTGAAATGTTCATCCTATTTTATACTACATATAAAGGAACATGTTGCATCTTTGATAGTAAAAGGTTCAATATTCTCTTATGAATTCATAAATTGATAGTCACAGTACAGAAGCCATTACTGATTAAAACCACCACTAGTAAATTCTGCTGTGAATGTTGACTGCATTCTACAACAGAAAAAGATCAGAATGAGTGAATTGTATAATCCAATGCAATTGAAGGTTCACATATAATCGATTGCCATCCCTAATAACTGCATGGATTAAAACAAATTGGTATTTTTCTTTTTATTGGTAATATCACCTCGAGGTTCGATTACTGCAACAGTCTCTACATGGGGCTACCCTTGAAAAGTGTTCGGAAACTTCAGATTGTGCAGAATGTGGCTGCGAGAGCCAACGTGGGGCTCCCTAGATTCGGTCACGTTTCTGCAACACTCCGTGGCCTGCATTGCCTGCCGATCAGTTTCCGGACACAATTCAAAGTGTTGGTAATGACTTTTAAAGCCCTACATGGCATTGGACCAGAATACCTCTGGAACCGCCTTCTACTGCACGAATCCCAGCGGCCGATAAGGTCCCACAGAGTTGGCCTTCTCCGGGTCCCGTCGACCAAACAATGTCATTTGGCGGGCCCCAGGGGAAGAGCCTTCTCTGTGGCAGCCCCGGCCCTCTGGAATCAACTCCCCCCAGAGATTAGAACGGCCCTCACCCTCCTTGTCTTTTGCAAATTACTCAAGACCCACCTTTACCACCAGGCATGGGGGAACTGAGACACTTCCCCCAGGCTTTTATATTTTGTGTTTGATATGTATGTGTTGTATGGTTTTAAATTGCTGGGATTTTAGATATGTTTTATTTTAATATTAGATTTGTTTCACAGTTATATTGTTGCTATTACTGCTGTGAGCCGCCCCGAGTCTTCGGAGAGGGGCAGCATACAAATCTAATTAATAATAATAATAATAATAATAATAATAATAATAATAATAATAATAATAATAATGCACCTCTCAAATGTAATCTTAACAGATAAGAACGGTTAAAATTATTTGAAAGGGACCATAGATTTTTTCCCCTTCCTGTTCCCTGCATTGTTTTCTCCACCTCTCACTTCCATCTTATGAATATTTGATCCCTTAATTCACCAGAAAAATTAGGAAGGCAATGAAGAAATCCAATTGGAACAATTAGCCTAAAGGGTTCCTTTTTACATTTTTAATACAGCTACTGAATGGGCTTTGAATGAGAGCATGAACCCTTAAATGGTTTAACAGAAATCCAGTGCTAGGATTTGTATCTGTGTGTCTGAGTTTTCGAAAGCAACCATACTTTCTAAAAGCTCTGTTAAATTTGAAAGAATTTAGCATCACTTTCACGGAACCATTTTTGAAACCTGAATAAGTTAAAGGTTTCCTGCCAGTTGTAACTCTACAATTGTCAGTCAGCAATTCTAAGGCACCATGCTGATTTCTGTTTCTTGCCGAAGAAGCAAACATTATTGCCCACAAGATCATATGCTGCAACATCCTGCCTGTCTGCGACTATTTCAGCTTCAACCACAACAACATGAGAGCACACAACAGATTTAAACTTAATATTAACCGCTCCAAACTTGACTGTAAAAAATATGACTTCAGTAACCGAGTTGTCGAAGTGTGGAACTCATTACCGGACTCCATAGTGTCATCCCCAAACCCCCAACACTTTACCCTTAGATTATCTACGGTTGACCTATCCAGATTCCTAAGAGGTCAGTAAGGGGCAAGTACAAGTGCACTAGAGTGCCTTCCATCCCCTGTCCTATTGCTCTCCTATATCTCCTATATACCTTTCCTCTATTCCTATATCTCTTCTTCTATTCTTTCATTGATATGTTCTATTACTATACCTTCTTTTCTATTATTTCTTAGATATATTTTACTATGAGTATCTCCTCTATAACCTTCATCATGTATTTTACAATGTGTATATAGATATATACCCACTAAAACCCTCATTGTGTATTGGACAAAATAAATAAATAAACAAATAAACAAACAAACAAACAAACAAATAAATAAATAATCCAATGACAATTTCTGTGGCCATGTGGCCAGCATGGCTATATATCAAAGGTACAGAGAACACTGTTACACTAAAGTGATTCCTATTAATCTACCTGAATTTGCATGCTTTTGAACTGCTAGGTGTACAGGAATTGGGACAAGTAATGAGAGATCACCCCATTGCCCAGAACCTGGGTCTTAGCATTGGCATCCTTCAGTCTCGGTATCATGTTCTGGACTCCCAGAGATATGAAGCCTGGGTAGGTTAGTGCAGAGGATAGACTGTTATCCAAGCAGCAGATTTTCTCCCTCTCCACATCTCTGAGATAATTCAATGGAATGGCAAAAGCCAATATGATTGATTCCAGCTATGTTGCAGGAGTTATCAGAACATGGCTGGACACAGTCATGAACTGCTTCCAGAATTCCGGCTCCAGATTTTGCCTCAAGGTTTACTCCTGAAGCCTTTTCCAATGATGGTTATAGCCACAAGGCATTGGAGGTTTGTAGTCAGAGTTTCCATCTCCTAGTGATTGACCAGATCGTCTTTCATGTTTTGCAAAGCTCTTAGCATACCACATTGCTTGCAGAGACCACCTCCATGGCCGTTGACCTATTCTAGTATTCATCTGCTCATTCTGCTGGAAGAGCCTTCTCTGTGGCGGCCCCGACTCTCTGGAACCAGCTCCCCCTGGAGATTAGAACTGCCCCCACCCTCCTTGCCTTTCGTAAACTCCTTAAAACCCACCTTTGCCACCAGGCATGGGGGAATTGAGATATCTCCCCCGGGCCTATACAATTTATGTATGGTATGTCTGTGTGTATGTCTGCTTAATAACGGGGTCTTTAAAAATGTTTTTAAATTATTAGATTTGTCATGAATTGTTTTATTGCTGTTGTGAGCCGCCCCGAGTCTACGGAGAGGGGCGGCATACAAATCTAATAAATAATAATAATAATAATAATAATAATAATAATAATAATAATAATCAGTCTTCACATGCTCGGGATAAACAAGTCCCTATCTTGCCGAAGGTCAATGACCAATCAGCTACTCTCAATCTGGTTTGGCCAGCCTGTCGAAGCTGTTGCCCGTGGTGTGGCCACAGCACATGCTACAGCTGCCCTGAGTTCTCAGAGAGGGGCGGCATATAAATCAATCAAACAAACAAACAAACAAACAAACAACCAAACAAACAAACAACCAAACAACGAAACAACGAAACAACGAAACAACGAAACAACGAAACAACCAAGCAACCAAGCAACCAAACAACCAAACAACCAACCAACCAACCAACCAACCAACCAACCAACCAACCAACCAACCAACCAACCAAACAACCAAACAACCAAGCAACCAAGCAACCAAGCAACCAAGCAACCAAGCAACCAAGCAACCAAACAACCAAGCAACCAAGCAACCAAACAACCAAACAACCAAACAACCAAACAACCAAACAACCAAACAACCAAACAACCAAACAACCAAACAACCAAACAACCAAACAACCAAACAACCAAACAACCAAACAACCAAAAAACCAAACAACCAAACAACCAAACAACCAAACAACCAAACAACCAAACAACCAAACAACCAAACAACCAAACAACCAAACAACCAAACAACCAAACAATCAAACAATCAATCAAACAATCAAACAAATAAATACAGCTACTAGGAGCCACAGGTGAGAACTAAGTGACAGGTAGGGACCAAAGGTGAACGAGCTGCCCTAAAAGCTGCCCTAAATGAGCTTCCCTAAAAGGACACAACATGACCCTACACCAGAGGTGCTACTCCTCCCTGAGCACCTATTACCTTTAAATCCCACATTTGTCTGAAATAGTGTAGGTTTCCTGCCTCTAGGGGTGGGGCTAGAAGATTTCCAAGCTCCCAACTCTATTATTCTGTTCTTCAATTATTATTATTTATTCTGTTATCATCAGTAAGTTATCAGCAGCACAAAGAGATCTATGATGCTCAAGTAGTCCCTAGAGCAGCGATGTCAAACTCACATTATCATGGCACTGTCATGTGACATATTGGGACTTTTTTCCCCCTTCAATAAACTGGGTGGGAGCGTGGCCAGCATGTGACACATCTGGCCCACAGGTTGTGAGTTTTATAGCCCTAGAATTTTCTCAAATAGCTTTGCAGCTTTCTGCCACTTGGGAACAGGAACCAATGAAAATTTAGGGAAGGCTAAAATAGGTTTGAAATAGCCTTCTTTTGATTGAGCTCACATCTGGGAGACTTCACAATCATGTCCATAACCAAAGAATTAAAAGGGACCGTTTGCTTCATAAAGTCCAACAATTGTTCAGTAGAATGTTCCATCCCTTGCTTGAACACATCCAACCAAGGGGAGAGTAACATCTTTCAAGGTAATTTGTTTTCCTGACAGCAATTCAGAGGTTCATTAAGATCTTCTTCTGGGAAAATCAGGTGGATAGAGGCATTCACTTTCCCTTCTATCCCATAGCCATGAAATTTCTAGGTTTGTCTCCCATCTAGGTACCTACCAAGCCCAATCTTATTTAGTTTTCAAGCCCAAATGTGGTTTAGGTGCTATCACTGTCACTAAAGACAAATGCTGAAATGCCTTCCCCAAAATCTGGAAAATAAAAGCAATATGTTTAGCCCAGGGACGGGTTCCTGCTACCTTTTCCTACCAGTGCACATCATGACAATTTTGCACACGTGCGCTCATTATGCTCACATGCTCACATAGAAACATAGAAGATTGACAGCAGAAAAGGACCTCGTGGTCCATAGTCTGCCCTTATACTATTTCTTGTATTTTATCTTAGGATGGATTATATGTTTATCCCAGGCATGTTTAGATTCAGTTACTGTGGATTTACCAACCACGTCTGCTGGAAGTTTGTTCCAAGCATCTATTACTCTTTCAGTAAAATAATATTTTCTCATGTTGTTTTTGATCTTTCCCCCAACTAACTTCAGATTGTGTCCCCTTGTGTTCACTTTCCTATTAAAAACACTTCCCTCCTGGACCTTATTTAACCCTTTGACATATTTAAATGTTTCAATCGTTTCCCCCCTTTTCCTTCTGTCCTCCAGATTATAAAGATTGAGTTCATTAATTCTTTCCTGATAAGTTTTATGCTTAAGACCTTCCACCATTCTTGTAGCCCATCTTTGGACCCGTTCAATTTTGTCAATATCTTTTTGTAGGTGAGGTCTCCAGAACTGAACACAGTATTCCACATACTGCATGCATCCTATTGCATGATTTTACTTCCAGGCATGCTCACAGAGCTGAAAAACAGCAAACAATTACAAAGAAGAAAAAAAGAAATGGCGGCGTGCACAGACCAGCAAAGAAAGCATGAAGTTGCATCACTGGAAGGCCACTACTGGAGCACACTAGTAGGAACAAGGTCTGGTCTAGCCCTCATCCCACTGCCCTATGAAAACTCCTCTGTGTACCTTCAAATATTAAATCTCCTTTCAGCTACCAAATGGTTAATGATTGTACCATCTCTGCATTGGTTGCCAATCAATTTCCGGTCACAATTCAAAGTGTTGGTTATGACCTATAAAGCCCTTCATGGGATCGGACCAGAATATCTCCTGGACTGCCTTCTGCCGCACAAATCCCAGTGACCAATTAGGTCCCACAGAGTGGACCTTCTCCAGGTCCCGTCGACTAAACAATGTCGTCTGGCGGGTCCCAGAGGAAGAGCCTTTTCTGTGGTGGTCCTGGCCCTCTGGAATCAACTCCCCCCAGAGATTAGAACTGCCCCCACCCTCCTTGCCTTCCATAAACTCCTTAAAACTCTGTCAGGCATGGGGGAATTGAGGCATTCTCCCCTCCCCCGGGCCTATACAATTGATGTATGGTATGTCTGTGTGTATGTCTGGTTTAATAATGTTTTTTTTAAATTTTTTAAATTTATTAGATTTGTTGTGAATTGTTTTATTGTATGTTGTGAGCCACCCCGAGTCTACGGAGAGGGGCGGCGTACAAATCTAATAGATAGATAGATAGATAGATAGATAGATAGATAGATAGATAGATAGATAGATAGATAGATAGATAGATAGAACGATCAATAAATGACACCTCCATTGTGTGGAGGGAACTTGGGGTGGGGAGGGACTATTACAAAAAAACTAATTTATCATAGAACCTGCCGAGTTATAGTCAAATACATTTCACTCACTGCTTTGTACAAAAATGGGTGTCCTGGCCCCTTTTTTTTGACCTTTTGTCTTCTGTCTGGCAGGCGTGATCTCAAAATCAAATATTATGTGGGGTTTTTTGAGTATCCTACAAGCTCTCTCATTCTCAACAGTTTTTTTTTCCTTTTCCATTGCAGAGAACTTCCTAATGCTAACCATAAGTTAACAAGCTCAGCTCTGTGGCTTTGACATTCTGTCCTGCTTGCCAGCTGCCAGAAATTGACAAGACCTTAATCGGACTGAAACTTTTTGCTCCTAACAGGGTTTTAGCATATGCAGTGGAAAAACAAGTCTCTCTGGTGATGGGAAAAATAATTTTGTATACATGAAAGCCTAAGTAGTTTTTCTTTCAGTTTTTCACTAATTTTTGTCATGGATTACCAACTAATTTAAACAATGTGTTTTCCTTTTCCCTCCAATTACTTCTTTGCCTCTTCAGATATCTGACAATCCTATCTATAAAGGAATGAAATCAGAAAACAAAAAAAATACTTTCTTAAGCAAAGCTAGCATCATTCATCCATTCATTTTAAACTTGCACACAAACACATGATCTAAAAACAATGGGGAGAGATCCCCATAAAGAAATAAGTTCAGAAACTTCAGATCACGCAGAATGCGGCTGCGAGAGCTATCGTGGGGCTTCCCAGATTCGCCCACATTTCTACAACACTCCGTGGCCTGCACTGGCTGCCGATCAGTTTCCAGTCACAATTCAAAGTGTTGGTAATGACTTATAAAGCCCTACATGCCATTGGACCAGAATACCTCCGGAACCGCCTTCTACCGCACGAATCCCAGCAACCGATAAAGTCCCACAGAGTTGGCCTTCTCCGGGTCCCATTGACCAAACAATGTTGCTTGGCGGGGCCCAGGGGAAGAGCCTTCTCTGTGGCGGCCCCAGCCCTCTGGAATCAACTCCCCCCAGAGATTAGAAAAGCCCCCACCCTCCTTGTCTTTCGCAAATTACTCAAGACCCACCTTTATCACCAGGCATGGGGGAACTAAGACATCTCCCCCAGGCTTTTATATTTTATGTTTGGTATGTATGTGCTGTATGGTTTTAATTGTTGGGGTTTTATATATCTTTTTTATTATTAGATTTGTTCTATTGTTATATTGCCCTTTATTACTGTTGTGAGCCACCCCGAGTCTTCGGAGAGGGGCAGCATACAAATCTAAACAAACAAACAAACAAACAAACAAACAAACAAACAAACAAATAAATAAATAAATTCCCTTGGATCCATATATTCTGTTTCTCTTTCTGTCATGTAGGAAGTCTGAAATGCTAAAATAATTCTTGGTACATATATATTAACTGATATTAAAATACCTTTTTTGTGCTGTTTCTAATTATTTTTTAAATTATTTGTTTCTAACTTCTGTTAAGAATTAATAAACCGTTCCTAGGAGTTGGACAGCATATAAATTAAATATATTGTTATTGTTGCTGTTATTAGTATGGGCATTATTTTAATCTAGCTAATAATTAGATAGTCCAGTTTCTTCCATCTGTGGCACTGAAAAAACTTCCCCACTGTCCTCACATTTGTTGCTACATATTTATTGTATTATTTTTTCCTAGCCAATTTTAAAAATGTTTGATGAAAATTTTTAACTTCTCTATTTTTAAAAAATATTTTCTCCAGAGCAGGATCAAGCAGAGAGAGAAAATGAAAGCAGGAGGGGGCTGACTAGCGACTTCTGAGAAAGGCTTTTTAAAACTGCCCTTTGTCACCCGTTGCTTGGTTCTATGTCAGCTTATTTGCACAATGATAAGTTAGATTATAAGTTTGTAAAAATCTACCAAATGGTATCACTTCTATAATATGCAGAAACTGGAGTAGTTTTAAATAAGTTTTAAATATCATTGCATCCATGTAATGTATTGGAAAAGATATTTTGAGCCTCAGAGACTTAATTTATGTCTCCACATTTCTTTGATTAAAAGCAAATAATTTTTTTTTGATACATTATTGACAGAATGTCAGACAATGACTCTGGGCTACTTTGATCCTCTGTAACATCTCTGTTTCACTGTTGTTGTTGTTGTTGTTGTTATTATTATTATTAATAACAATAACAATAACAATTAGACTTGTATGCCGCCCCTCTCTCAGGACTCGGCGCGGCTCACAAAATACAATACAATACAATGTATACAAATCTAATAGTTAAGAACTCTAGGCTAAAAAAATCCTTACATTTAAAAAACAGTCAATTAACTCAATCACATCCACACATAACATTTAATGGTCAGAAGAAGGGGAGTCCTGTTATTATCACATTGCATTGATCTAGAACATGGATGTCAAACTCACAGTGTCACGTTGCATCATGTGATGTTTCCTGACGTTGTCCCTCTTCATGGAACTGGGATGCACTGGGCTTCACTGGAGGTGATGCATCCAGTCCATGGGCCGCAAGTTTGACACTCTTGATAGAAGCACAATGTGTAATAGATTCCTGGGACTATGGAGGAGGCACTATCCAATGCTGGAGGAGAAATATTGGGAACCTAATATTATAACTGGCATTATGGGGAACCTTGGTCATCAAAGTACAAGCAAAGGAATTGCATCACAACATGCAATTTTTCTTTTGAAAATTGATCCTTTATAAATCCTATCATTTTTATGGAACATCATCTTTGTGGAACAGTTTTTAACCAATCCTAAAGGATAATATTTCCCTGATGTTTATTTGATCATGGCTTCAAGTACCAATACTCATTCTATCCATAAAGAACTGTCCTCCTACAGATGCTTCTCTTATCATTAATATCTTCAGGGCAACCATATCTGAGTTGGGGGAAAAAATCTTGTAAAGTAATGAAAAGTCACAAAAGCATCTAGCACTTTGCTATTGCTTGAACTGACTAGATTCTTGCAGACCAGCAATGGTAGCCAAATATATATTATGTCTATTACAGTGATGGTGAACCTATGGTACGTGTGCCCCAGGTGGCACGCGGAGCCATATCTGAGGGGATGTGAGGCATTGCCCTATGTCAGCTCCAGCATTCATGTGTGATGTTTCCAGCTGATTTTTGACTTTTTGGAAGGCATGGGAGGTCATTTTCACCTTCCCAAATGTCAGGAAAACCTCTGGAGCCTGTGGAGGGCAAAAAGTGGACCAAACGGGCCTACCAAAAGTTTATTTCTGAACTTTCTGTTGCGCTGTTTGGCCAGTTTTCACCTTCCCTGGGCTTTAAGAGGCTTTCCTGACATCTGGGGAAGGTAAAAACAATTTTCCCCACCCTCTGGAAGGCCGAAAATCAGCTGGAATCCGAAGTATTGCCCACAAGATCATATGCTGCAACGTTCTACCTTTCAATGACTATTTCAGCTTCAACCGCAACAACACAAGAGCACGCAACAGATTCAAACTTAATATTAACCGCTCCAAACTTGACTGTAAAAAATATAACTTCAGCAACCGAGTTGTCGAAGCATGGAACTCATTACCTGACTCAGTAGTGTCAACCCCTAACCCCCAACATTTTTCCCTTAGACCTCTCCAGGTTCCTTAGAGGCCAGTAAGGGGCGTGCATAAGTGCACCAGTGTGCCTTCCGCCCCTGTCCAATTGTCTCTCCTTATCTCATTTATCTTTTCTTCCTTTCAAATATGTTCACCTATACTTTTATATCTTTTCTTGTATTCTTTTCTTTACTTATATTATTACATATCTTTCTCTTCAATGTGTATTATGTATTGGACTAAACAAATAAATAAATAAAAAATAAATAAATAGTAAAGGAGCAGCCCCTGCTGACCTGGTGCTTGTTTGCTTGATTATTTGATAAAGTGCCATTCTTGAAGGAGCTAAAGGCAGAGCATTTTGAATGTCTTTTGAAAGTCATCCAGTCTTCAATAGCCTAAAACTGAACTAGTCTCCCCTATCCAATCCTTAAACCATTGTACCACACTCACTTTCAAATGGATTGGAACACAGTTTCAAAAATTCGCAACCCCCTGGGGCAGTTAGCCATCTGCACTAAAAACATGGGAAAACAAAAGCAAGATCAATGAAGTTTAGATCTGATGCAACCAATTTAGATTATCAATGTAGATCAACCAATGTGGATTATCTATGGTTGACCTATCCAGATTCCTAAGAGGTCAGTAAGGGGCGAGTACAAGTGCACTAGAGTGCCTTCCGTCCCCTGTCCTATTGCTCTCCTATATATCACCTATACCTTTCTTCTATTCCTATATCTCTTATTCTATTCTTTCATTGATATGTTCTATTCCTATATTTTCTTTTCTGTTCTTTCTTAGATATATTTTACTATGAGTATCTCCTCTATAACCTTCATCATGTATTTTACTATGTGTATATATGTATGTATATATATGTATCACATGTTTTTTGTTGAAATTTTTAAAATTAAGGGAGACTAGGATGGCACCATTTCGGCCTTGTTCTGGCCTCATCAGCTAGCCACACCCTTACTGGGATTTGAGCCGGCAGCTTCTGCCTTGTAAGGCAGAAAATTAACAGCTGAGCCACCAGACCTGATCCCTTCAGCTGTGTACCAGGGAGGGGCTATATGTTTTTTATGTTGGATCATATATAATACCCACTATATATACCCACTAATATATATATATATACCCACTAAAACTCTCATTGTGTATTGGACAAAATAAATAAATAAATAAATTAATTAATTTCAGTTATTTTTAATGTGTGTTTTGAAAAACTCTAAACAATTCTTCATTGAACTTTGAATAACAATGCAACTGAAATTGATGGGGGAAAGTATGGGTTACATTTTCCATGTTTAGTAGGAAAAACCTGTATCTTTGTGAGCATTCTATCGCTTATGTTTTCCAGGGGTTTTTTTTAACCCAAGGATCCTGTGAAGTGAAATATTTAAAAACATTCTTTGTCTCTGGGCCCTTTGTCCTCCAACTTCCCATTGCTGAGAAGCAGAGCAGTAAATTATTTGTAAATTATTTCACACTAGGTTTCAGAAGTGTGTATCACAGCTCTCCAGATGCTTACTGCAGTAAAAAGAAGCCTGCAGAGATACATATTTTCATATTCATTCCCGAGTTTCAACTCTAGCTTTTTCTTTCCAAGTCAACGGTCTCTTGAGGGTCTTGAGAGACAGCTTAGGAATGTTTACATAACAATTCTCTCAGTTTTGTGAACTACTGATTCTCACCTCACCAGCTCCATCCCTTATATGTGAATTATTAATAACTATAAATATTACTCACCTTTATTAATGCACATATTAATGTACTGTATTTTTTGGAGTATAAGACACACCAGAGTATAAGATATACCTTAGTTTTGGAGGAAGGAAATAAGGGAAAAAATCTACACACCAGGTATTCCTCTGACTAATAATAATAATAATAATTTATTAGATTTGTATGCCGCCCCTCTCCGAAGACTCAAGGTGGCTCACAACAATAATAAAAACAATATTATAGTAGAACAAATCTAATATTAAAAAACATATAAAACCCTATCATTATTTAAAAAACCAAACAACACATTCATACCAAACATAAAACAAAGTATAAAAGACCCTAGGGGAAAGGTGTCTCAACTCCCCCATGCCTGGCGGTATAAGTGAGTCTTAAGTAGTTTACGAAAGACAGGGAGGGTGGGGGCAATTCTAATCTAGGGGGGGAGTTGATTCCAGAGGGCTGGGGCCGCCACAGAGAAGGCTCTTCCCCTGGGGCCCACCAAACGACATTGTTTAGTCGACGGGACCCGGAGAAGGCCAACTCTGTGGGACCTTATTGGTCGCTGGCGTCTTTAGTCTGGTCAGCTTCAGCACATTATTTTATCCCCTGGTTAGCTAAGGCTGGAAAAAAATTTTCTTTTGAGAGAGTAGCAATGAAAACAAGCTTGCAAAGACTTAGGGCTGAAAAAAAAACTTCTTCAGAGGGAGTAGGAATGAACAAATCTTGCAAGACGGGAAGATTGTTAGCACTTCATTAGGGCTGAAAAAAACTTTTTTGGAGGGGGTAGCAATGAAAATAAGCTTGCAAGATGGGAAGAGCCAGGAAGATTGTTAATACCTCATTAGGTCTGGGGGAAAAAGCTTTGAAAAAGCTACATTCAGAGTATAAGACACACCCAAATTTTCAGTCTCTTTTAAGGGAGGGGGAGTGAGTTTTATACTCCAAAAACTTTAGTAGTTCTAATAGCTCAATGACAGTTGTGTATTTCCATGATACTGGAATATTCTTCATTCAAAACCACTGGAAAAAACCCTTTTTCAATTTTCTCTAATATATAAACACCTGGCTTATACTATTTACTTTTCAAAGTGTAAACAGTCTTCTCCATTGAAGTGGATTATTTTATCACTTTAAATAATATGCAAGCTTTGTTACCATTTCGAACTGGCGATTTGAATATATTCATGCTGTCTCCTCAGATATTCTCACAGATATCGTAGGATTAGAGTTTTAAGGATTAATTCCAGAGAATTGAAGTGGGCAGATCTGAAAGCTGACATTTTCAAAGTAGCATCTGGAGACTAAGACCAAAAATCTATATTTTAATAGGCAAAGTCACTCAGTAAACATTTGATAAAAGAGCATGTTCATTCTCTGGGATGCAATCCAGTAGCCTTAGATGTGACAGGAGTACTGAAATGTAACCTAATTTCTTATTCCGTTTCTACATGTGTGGCAGATTGGAGAAATTCTTGGCAAAATGAAAACACTGGTAATCAGCCCAGAATAGAGAAAATGACAATAGTGCGGTTTATTTTTTGTAATCAACTATTCTGGTGGAGCAAGAAAGTTAATACAGTATTTCTTCTCCTCCCACACCCACAAAGCCACATACAT
Organism: Erythrolamprus reginae; assembly: GCF_031021105.1. NCBI lineage: Eukaryota > Metazoa > Chordata > Lepidosauria > Squamata > Dipsadidae > Erythrolamprus > Erythrolamprus reginae. The sequence continues at coordinate 91,422,060 of NC_091954.1, read as the reverse complement.
ACCAGAGCTGAAAGTTGTCATTTGGTCATTAAAAAATATTTTATTTTATTTTATTTATTCATTTGTCCAATACACAAATTAGACATGTGGTAATATATATAAGGGTAAAAGTGAACTTAGATGAGAGGATATATGAAAGCAAGAGAATATATATGGTAAGTGAGAGAAAGGAAAGACAATTGGATAGGGGACGAAAGGCACACCAGTGCACTTATGTACGCCCCTTACTGGCCTCTTAGGAACCTGGAGAGGTCAATCATGGAGAGTCTAAGGGAGAAATGTTGGGGGTTAGTGGTTGACACAATTGAGTCCGGTAATGAGTTCCACGCTTCGATAACTCGATAGTTGAAATCATATTTTTTACAGTCAAGTTTGGAGCGGTTCGTATTAAGTTTGAATCTGTTGCGTGCTCTTGTGTTGTTGCGGTTGAAGCTGAAGTAGTCATTGACTGGTAGGACATTGCAGCATATGATCTTGTGGGCAATACTCAAATCATGTTTTTGGCGCTGTAGTTCTAGGCTTTCTAGGCCCAGGATTGTTAGTCTATTTTCGTAGGATATTCTGTTTCGAGTGGAAGAGTGAAGGGCTCTTCTGGTAAAATATCTTGGGACATTTTCAAGGGTGTTGATGTCTGAGATGTGGTATGGGTTCCAGACAGATGAGCAGTAGTCTAGGATGGGTCTGGCAAAAGTTTTGTAGGCTCTTGTGAGTAGTGTGAGATTGCCTGAGCAGAAGCTGCGTAGGATCAGGTTGACAACTCTAGAAGCTTTTTTGGCGATGTTGTTGCAGTGGGCTTTAGCACTTAGGTCATTCAATATTACTATTCCAAGGTCTTTTACTGAGTGTAGGTTATCAGTGAGAGATTGTTTATTCAGTTCGTATGTGCGGTTTGGATTCTTTTTGCCGATGTGGAGGGTAGAGCATTTGTTGGTTGATATTTGAAGTTGCCAGGTGTTACACCAGTCTGAGACAAAGTCCAGGTCTTTTTGGAGAGTGAGTGTGTTATCAGTGGTGTTGAAAAGTTTCACATCGTCGAGAAGAAGAAGAAGAAGAAGAAGAAGAAGAAGAAGAAGAAGAAGAAGAAGAAGAAGAAGAAGAAGAAGAAGAAAATGAAAGAAGATCAAACTGACAGAAGGAGGATAACAGAAGGAGAATAGGGGAAAGCTACAAAGAAAATAAAAAGCCACGTAACTTAGCAAGTAATAAGAAGTCAGATTGGGTTAAAACAGATCTGTTAAGAGAAAGAAAGAGGATTTCACAGCAATAGTTAATTTACTTCCGTGAGTCATCTCTGTATTAGAATATAAATATAAATCTGCCAAATTAAATAATTTAAGGAAATGAATACCTAAAATCAACAACCATACAAAAGCATTGTTTTTGCAATATAAATGCCTGCCTTTTGGGGGGGGCACCTTTGAGTCATATTTGGGTTCTGGCAACTGTCTAGATTAATCCCAGCAGTTTTCTTGGCAAGATTTGCCATTGCCTCTTTGCTAGAGTTGAGAGAATTTGACTGGCTCAAAGCCACTCAGCAGCTTCGTTTATTTGTTTTTATTTATTAATTATAGCAGGTATAGGCATAAACATAAACATAAAAAATAAAGTAAGTAGAGATAAATGGGGACAATAAGGCAGGGATGGTGCGCTTATGCACACATGCTTTGTGGACCTCTTAAGAATGGGGTGAATGGGGTGCCGCACGAATCCCAGCGACTGGTTAGGTCCCACAGAGTTGGTCTCCTCCGGGTCCCATCAACTAAACAATGGTGTTTGGCGGGACCCAGGGGAAGAGCCTTCCCTGTGGTGGCTCTGAGCCTCTGGAATCAGCTCCCTCCAGAGATTAGAACTGCCCCCACCCTCCTTGCCTTTCGTAAACTCCTTAAAACCCAACTCTGTCATCAAGTGTGGGGGAACTGAAATATCTCCCCCTGCCTATGTAGTTTTTTGTGTATGATATGACTGTATGTATGTTTTCATATATTGGGATTTCTTGTTTTTTAGACTTTTTAAATGTATTATTGTTATTTTAGAGTCTAACTATTAGATTTGTCATTATATATTGTTTTTATCATTGCTGTAAGCTGCCCCAAGTCTACAGAGGGGGTTGGCATACAAATCTAATAAATAATAATAATAATAAAATGCTATGATCTCAAATCCTTAATCTCTAACCACACTGATACTAAACAGCATCAGTTTGATTGGAGCAACACAAAAATCATTGGCCATGCTATCACCCACCACACTCATGAGTTCATCAAAGTCTGGCATTCCACAAGCAATTTCATCAATAGATACATTGACCAACAACCAGCCTATGAACCCCTCAGAATCCAAATCAACCACACAGCTAACCAGAGACAGCACCAACTCTCAACAAACCTTGCAAGCACCCACAACCAGCATTTCACCTCCCAATGACCCTCACTTGATGTAGCCTCTCCATCACAAGACCCATTATAAGACTTCCACTGATGACTCACATCAGACCCATCACAAGACCCATTACAAGACCCTCACTTGACACACCCACACAGGACCAACCACAAGACCTACTGACCACTCAAAGCCCTTTTAAACAAAACCTGACACTGACATCCCCTAAACTCCACTGAAGATATTACCTACCGTACAATGAAGGGCTATCAAAATTTTTACTACCACACAGTGGGCGTGGCTTATGCAGGACACCCTGCATTTTCTTTCAACATCTTTCAGTGCAAATTGGATGCTCTGTGGTGGAGCTCCATTTTTGCTACCCCACTATGTTCCCCCCTCCCCCTCTGGCAGTAGCCCACCTCTGCAACCATAGCTTGGCAATGAAATGTTCAGAACCAACTCACAAGCTCAGAGAATGAACCTTCACTCCCATCCTACATCCAAGCTATGAATATTTGCCACTACTGCATAGAATTCATCTTTATCTCTAAGACATGATCCATATATAAATTGATAAATCTGGCAAGACATTTTCCAATCTTAGAGTCCTTCAGATGGTTAAACTGAGAGAGAATTTTAGGAATTAATGCCAACAATTTTTTATTCCATCACCATTATTAATGCTGTATTTTGTTGTATGCAGTTTTACATGCGTTCATGAAAGTGTATTACTAGGGACATTCTTTTCTGCAGATGATTGCCACATAAAATGATTCTCTGACAACTTAATAACCAATTGTTCTCCTTTGGATTTTTGAATGACACAATAATAGTCCATTGATTGCAATTTGCAGCATCTAATAGTTCTTCAATGCTCAACTAGATTTCTTCACACATCTTTCTATTATTCTAATTGTCCAGCTCACTTGAAATTACATTCTCTAAATTAGGTGCATAACTTGGCTCTTAGTCCATTTTACTTGGCAATATTACAAGGCAATATTTTAAAGAAGGCATAATAAAAATGCTACTTTCTATGAATGATAATAAAACTTCTTGCCAGTTGCCACAAAGGACAGATTCAAACTAAATGCATAGTTTCTCAAACACGAAGAAGAATTTATTTAGTTTTGAGCAAAGAGTTTCATTGTAGTGTTGATGAGCATGGTGTAAAGAGAATGTTTTAGGAACCTGACAACTTTATTGCAAAACAGATGAATCTGTCAGTTTTAGAGGCTTGTATCTCCCAGAGAAAATTTACATCTTCCTTAACATTTTAAAAATCCGCATTCTAGAAAAACATTTGGAGAAAGTTTATCCTGCTGCCTCTCCAGACAGATCCAATTGGAACCATTCAGAAAAGGGTCTAAAGCAGTGGTTCTCAACCTTGGGGTTGGGACCCCTTTGGGGGTCGAACAACCATTTCACAGGGGTCGCCTAAGACCATGGAAAAGGACAAATTTCCAATGGTGTTAGCAACTAAAGCTTCTATTCTGGCATCTCGGAACATATTTTTACAATCCAACCAATCAGGTATTTACAGGGGGATGTCCCTGTGACCTCTTGGAAGAATTGGCCCTAAACTTATAGTTGGGGCTCACCATAAGATGAGGAACTGTATTAAGGGGTTGCGGCATTAAGAAAGGTTGAGAACCACTGGTCTAAAGTATCTTTTTCATAACTTGCTTGGAGCTGTATATTCATATACCAGTCTATTTTTATATACCAGTTTGTTGGTTATTACTTTTAAAGCCCTAAATGGCTCAGGGCCAGACTATTTATGGGACCATCTCCTCCCTCATACCTTGCTACGGCCAGGAAAGGCCCACAGAGTCAACCTTCTCCATGTCCTATCTGCCAAAAAATGTCAGCTGGCAGGACCTGGGGAAAAAGCCTTCTCTGTGGTGGCTCCGACCCTGTGGAATCAACTGCCTCCAGAGGTTCACACTATTTCCTCCCTACCGGTCTTCTGGAAAGCTGTTAAGACCTGGCTTTTCCAACGGGCCTGGAATTAGGATTGATTGTGAATATGTATGGTTTTCTTTTTATGATATTGTAGTTTGTATGGATTTTAGATTTTTATGCAGATTTTGTTGATGTATTTATTGTCCTTTTTACTTGTATTGTATTTATAATTGTTGTTAGCCAGTCAGAGTTCATTATGGAGTAAGCGGCATATAAATGCAATAATAAACAAACAAACAAACAAACAAGCAAATAAATAAATAAATAAATAATAAACAAACAAACAAACAAACAAACAAATAAATAAATACGCAAGTAAGTAAATAAGTAAATAAGTAAATAAGTAAATAAGTAAATAAGTAAATAAGTAAATAAGTAAATAAGTAAATAAGTAAATAAGTAAATAAGTAAATAAGTAAATAAGTAAATAAGTAAATAAGTAAATAAGTAAATAAGTAAATAAGTAAATAAATATTTTTATACCTTGACTTTCTAATTCAATTGCTGATTTTAAGTTATCTATCTGTGATATAATATCCCTATATCTTGGAATATTATTCCAATCCATTCTACTTGAGTGTGTTAGAGTCTCTATTGATGATATCCAGTATGGTATTTTTGAGTAATGGTTTTCCCCCCCCTTTTCTCAAATTGCAAATAACAAGTTCCTTATTTATTTGTTTGTTTGTTCAATGATGTGATGCGATGATGTGATAGGGGCAGACATTTGTAATTTTGAAGACAGGTTGTAAATTTCTTTCTTTGAAATCTGTTGTAACTTCAAACACTCATTATGTGACTGGTAACTGATTGAGGATTACCTGATTCCTTCAGGATTGGGCGGCATAGAAGTCGAATGATTGAATGAATGAATGAGTGAATGAATGAATGAATGAATGAATGAATGAATGAATGAATGAATGAATGATATTAGACAGGCATGGATCCTTTTGGTAGAAAAGCATCATAGGTAAACTGCTCTATTGGAGACTTTCATCTGTGTATCTACCAAAAGCTATGGATGTTACTTAGCAGATTTAGTATGCAAAGTTACAAAAAGTCATATCCTCTGAAAGTATCAATCCGTCAGAAACATTTTTCTGCAAACTAGTGCTTAAGAGCACATTTTAGTGCTTTTAAGCACTAGTTTGCAGGTGGATATAACTATACCTCCGCTTTTCAGAGACCATCCCTCTGGGACCTAAGGAAGATGGAGTTCAGATAAAACTACAAGCAATCCTTGAGCTAAAACATGCCCAGAAGCAAATTAGTTTTATAAAATGAGTATACCGTTATAGGAGATTTTATTTTATTTTAAAAATTCCACTGCGTTTTCACAAACTAGCTTTTCAACAGATCCTTGTTTCTACAATCTATCTACTAAATATGATGGTGAAATTAAAATACCACTTCTTAAGGACGGAAAAGAGATATAGAAATGTAACCACAGAGAAAAAAAAGAACATCACTGCCTGCAGAACTCACAATTTTCCCTAAAGAACCTGGAAATAGCAGCCGCTAGATTCTTCATTATCCACATTGACTGACTGTGCGGAATATCAGAGACCAGGAAGAAGAAGAAAAAATTACTGATCGAAGAGAATATTTCTACCTCAATGTTAAACTGTGGGGTCCTTGGTGCTTTCTGATCTTGGCACTTTTCCTGGAGACATTATATTACCATCTTTTCTAGATATAATTATGCAATTTGTGCCAGTCTAATCAATTTGCACCCAAATTTTGAGTGCAAATTGTATGCTTGCCAAAAGAAAATGAACACTCTAACAATAATAAAATTAGTTGAAAAACCAAGTTCAGAGAACACAAGAACTTCACTTACTGTATTAGATTTGGTCTACTGTTAGGATGAAATTGCTAGAGAAAGATTTGTTTTCTGATTCAACACAGCTGTCTTGTGACATGATCGCTTTCTGGATCTGAAATTTAAATCCAGGTCAAGCTCCTATAAGTTCAACGATTGAGTCCAAGCATTGATGGTCTGTCAAAATTTTTACTGCCACACTGTGGCCGTGGCTTATTTTGTGGGTGTGGTTTGATGGTCATGTGACTGGGTAGGAGTGGCTTGCTGGCCATGGGATCAGGTGGGAGTGGCTTGACAATCATGTGACTGGGGTAGCTAAAAGGTCATGTGACTCGCTTACCGACCGAGATATGTTTTCAAATAGGTGCTTGGACTCTTTTTCAGTTTATTAAGTCACATTATTTGAATAGCCACAAAAAGGACAAATGATAGACAGCATTATTTGTTGAGGAGCACTGTAACATTTTAAGGTTTTGTTCTAAACCCACAAGGTTCAGTATGATAACAGATTAGGCAAGTAGACCAATTTTCTTAAACTGCTATAAAGGTTCAGTTCTAGATAATGATTGAAATGAGTAAAGCATTTATGGGTAAAAATAAACAATTTAATTATTTCCTATTTTAAAACTAATCAAGAGTCATACTAAGGTACTAGAGAAGGAAAGACAATAAAAAACCTATTAAGTATTCAATAAATAGTGCATAAGCCTACTATCCCCACTCGCACCCCCACTGTGGGAGCTGCAATCCATCACTGAGTCCAAGCAACATGGAAGATTCACCTTACCAACTAGTCCAGCATCCATGAACTGAAATCTCTGTATCAGGAAGGCAAGAGAGAAACTTTTTTTAGTTTTGAAAATCACACACAAATGCTCTGATTGAATGCACAAATATAAGCCTCTGTGCACAGAATTAATCACCTCTTGAGAGTTCTCTGAAAGTACCATCAAACCTAGGTATTGCATTTAAATGTGGGCATCACTTTTTGTAATTCTGTTTTAGGCAGAAGAACTGAAGTCAGTCCCAAAGAAGAGAAGCATCTCTTGGGTATAGCCTGGAAAAAAACAGAACCCTTCAAATACACTTGAATAAGCTGCTTCTAATGGCCCTAGCTAATTCCTTTTCCTTTCTTTAAGTTTTAGGGAAACCTGTTTTATGAAGGTTTCCTTTCTGCAATAAATCACCTGTATCTCTTGTTTAATACTTAAAAGAGAATAAATTCTCCCCAATTTAATATTCAACCGATTGACATGCAAGGAAAAAGTGTCCTACAAACTTGAAAGAACTATTTTGCTGAAGAGTTGATTTTGTGGATGAAAGCATAACTTCCATCTTGATCATTTTGTTGGTTTGTAAAACGAAAGCAGAAGAAATGGAGTCAGAGAATATGGAAAATAAAATATTCAGGCTCCCCAGATTTGATTTACAGATTATTTCCTGTAAGGCTTGCAGATAAATTTGTATATATTGTAATTATGAATCATAGGATTAGAAGTGATAATTTAAGACAGAATTCCAAATTAAATGATTCAAAACCAATGGCCAACCAGCCACTGCTTGAACACATCTAGTAAAGAACCCATCAATTTCCTGGGTAATTGATTTCATTATCCAACTCTTTTTATTTATTAAAAATATTTTTCAAATTTTCAACTGGAATTTGCCCTTTTTTAATTTAAATCTGTAATTCTATAACCTGAATTCTGCCTACTAGAGGACAGGTCTTGTGTAAGGTATCTTTGATATCAGGCTATTTACTCTACAAAAGTTCACTTGTTTAGGAAAAGAGCCAATGCAGTCTGTCTTAACAATGCACTTTGTGACACTTCAAAGTCTCAATAGGTGTTAGTCTTCAATCATCCAAATGGATCTGTGTAATACATGTGCCTTTCGTCCCCTGTCCAATTTATCTCCCCTTATCCCATATGCCATATATCTTTCCTCCCTTTCATATATCTTCTCCTCCATTTTCATATCTTTTCCTTATATGTAATACTTCATTTCCCTCAATATGTTTTGTGTATTGGACAAACAAACAAACAAACAAACAAAAACCATAAATAAATAAATGAATGAATGAATGAATAAATAAATAAATAAATAAATAGTGAAGCAAGAATGGTCACCTTCTTACTTTTCACAAAACAGTAGAAATGAACAAGATCTATATTAGGAACAAGCGATGCATCAAAAAAAAAGTACACACTTTTTCAAAATTATGTAAGATTCATCATCAGACAAAGCGGCTCAAATATCAGGTTGAAAAAAATCATAATCATCAAGGCCAAATTAAAAATTGAGATTTGGTGTGGAATGGAAACAATACCAGTAGAAGTTTATAAGATCCATCTAGCATCATAGAAAAAATGCCTCTCACCTATTTTTCAAGGAACAATTGCCAATGTTGATTAATATAATAAAGATGATCCCACCACAATTATTTTTTATATACCTATAAAAGAATTTCATGTTTCAGACAGATAATGTACCAGCAGGCTGTTTTTCTTTCTGAGGTGGTCAAACAACTTCCATATTTTTTATACACTAAGTATTACATGATGTTTAGAATTTCAGATAAAGCTATTTCTCAGCTGTGTTCAGAGTGGAGGCCAGAGTTCTTTGATTCCTGAGAACTTAAATTAAATCCATGTATTGTATATGTGAACTCTATATATGTGTGGTTGATATTGGTACTGGATGGATCCAGTTTGCATTCCTCCCTCAGGTGGAATATTTTTACTGGAAAATCAAAAAGACCATTATTCATTCTCTCCCTGAAGCCTTCTATTCCCCACATAAAATATTCTTTGAAAAGTCACTCCGTTCCAGGTTTCTTTCTCTCTCTCTATTGCTTTCTTTCTCTCTCACTCTTTCTTTCTATCTCTCTTGCTTTCTTTCTCTTCTCTCTCTTGCTATCTCTCTATCCCCCCTTTCATCTCTCTCTCTCTTTCTCTCTTGTTTTCTTTTCTCTCTCTATTGCTTTCTCTCTCTTCTCTCTCTTGCTATCTCTCTCCCCCCCTTTGTCTCTTTCTCTCAGCAGCGGCATTGGGCAGTAGCTGTGGGGCGGCGGCAGGGTGATCAGCTGTGAGGCGGAGCTCCGGAAAGGAGGCACCGACGGCGAGGGGGCTGCGAGAGAGCTTTCTCCGAGCGCTTCGGGAACGCCTGCCCTGCCTCTACTGCAGCCCTCTTGCCGGAAGTCTGGGACGAAAGCGCTCCCAGCGAAGGGGCTGTGAGAGGGGCGGGCATTCCCGAAGCGCACGGAGAAAGCCCTCTCTCGCAGCCCCGTTTTCGTCCCGAGAAGCCGCAGCCACCACCACCGGGGGAGACATCGCGCCTCAAGGCAGGAGGCGGCAGAGGAGGAGAGGGGACTGATCGGGCGGGTAGGGGGCAGGGCCGAGAGGCCAGGGGCGCGAGGGGGCCGTAGGCTCCGAGGGGAGGCAGGGGCAGCCGCGGCTCCCTTCCCTTCTACTGCCGGCACTTCCCCACCCCCACCCCCCAGCGGGCTGGCAGGGGGATGGGGAGCACACGCCCGTGGAAAAGGGTGCGTGGGGGGGTATTTTGGCACACGCGCACGTGCACATGCACGGCTTACAGGGAATGCTGGTTGTGAGCCGCCCCGAGTCTGCGGAGAGGGGCAGCATATAAATCCAATAAATCTAATCTAATTTAACTCTATAACCTTAATTTTGGGAGAAGAAAACAAGGAATAAAGGCTCTGCCTCCCAGCAATTTGCCAAACAGCAAACGGCACAGTCTATTTCTGTGCATGTATACCTGACCCATAGAAATAGCAAAGAATTAGACAACATTACGTTGTACATCATGGCAGAAAGTTTTCTTAAATGTAATCATACTAACTCCTTTCAATTATTTAAATAGACATACTCCAAACATGACTAAGTCAGGATTTAACTCAGATGCTTTATCTTAATACTAAACAGGACACTGTTATCTTTCAGACTGTATGTCAAGCTGTTGCAGAAGTTGGTGATAAATTAATGGCTTGCCACACTGTCTATACAAGATGTGATGGCTGTGTGTGTTTGGGAAGGGTAAATTCTAGGAGGGAGCTGAAGAAGCTTTTTGAATGAGAAGCAAAAACATCTTCAAAAGAGAGTCAGTTACCTCCTGAAAAAGAACCTGTGGGACAACCATGACCTGTAGGACTGCAAATCTCTACAGACTTTGAGTCCTAGCTCCTTATTTCTATACTTAGAAACATAGAAACATAGAAGATTGACGGCAGAAAAAGACCTCATGGTCCATCTAGTCTGCCCTTATACTATTTCCTGTATTTTATCTTAGGATGGATATATGTTTATCCCAGGCATGTTTAAATTCAGTTACTGTGGATTTACCAACTACGTAGGCTGGAAGTTTGTTCCAAGCATCTACTACTCTTTCAGTAAAATAATATTTTCTCATGTTGCTTTTGATCTTTCCCCCAATTAACCTCAAGTTGTGCCCCCTTGTTCTTGTGTTCACTCTCCTATTAAAAACACTTCCCTCCTGAACCTTATTTAACCCCTTAACATATTTAAATTGATTATGTCCCCCATTTCCCTTCTGTCCTCCAGACTATACAGATTGAGTTCATTAAGTCTTTCCTGATAAGTCTAGTATAGTTTTACCCGGTCTTTTGCATTGTATTTTCTAAAGCCTGCCTTCATGCAAACCACAAAGCCAGTTTTGCTTTTGAAGCAAATTTCTCAGCACCGCTGTTGCTGAAAGTATTTCTTAGAAACTCTCCATTTTGTCCCTAGTCACTCTGCTGCAACCCAATCAATTTCTTGGGTGCTTCAAACTTATAACTTTTTAATTTATGGTGCTTATTCATGTTGTGATTCAGCCTGAGGCTGCTCAGGGACCAGCTGTGTCTCTGCTGGCTCCATGCCCGGAGGAGGATGACAGCGCAGAGGAGGGGGATGAACAGTCGGATGGGGGAGAGGAGAGTCAGGAATGGGATGAAGGAGAACAGCATGAGAGCCCCGGGGGGGGGGGCTCTCCCCAGCCAGTAGCTTGGAGTCATTAGGTGATGACGCACAAGCTGTCATTGACATGAGACAGAGATGTTCACAGCAACGAAAGGAACAGTTAAAGAGATATTATCACCATTGAATTAGAAGCAGCTGGGTTTGGGTGTGGTCCTCATCAGCAGGGTTTAAAAGGCAGGCAAGACCTTGCAGCCATGTGGAGTGTTATCAATTGGAGTTGCGGTGACCTGTTTTGGTTCTCAGCGTCTCTGATCTTGGCTTGTGGCCTCGCAGTCTGGAAGACTCGTGGGAGGCGTCTGTTTCCTATCTACAGCTCCGTCTTGACAGCAAGAATCTGGTATTGCTTCATGGACTATTCCCTTCGTATATATATTTGAAGTTCCAGCGTTTTTCCTGTTTGTAAGGACATTTTCTGTTACCTGTGTTTTCCTTGAATTATATAAACTGCCTTTGCCTTTTACCAGTGTGTCTGGCTTCTCTTTTTGGGTTGGTATTGGCTTCTGGAGTGACCCAGACAGAACAATTCATAGGAGAATTACATAGTCTACTAACAAAACATTTTCTGGGTATTTCGCAAACAAAAATTAAAGCCATAAAATTTGAAATGAAATAAAAAAGAGAAACATATCTTAAATAAGTAAAATTATTTTGGGGAAACAAAATTAAATATAGAATAGGGCTGTTTTTAAATGAGCAAGTAATGAAAATTAAAAAACAAGCAAACTAAATTTGGAATTGAGTAGGAGGAATATTACCAATACTGGAAAACTAGATCTTTGAATATTGAATTCTGCTGTGCTGAACTAGGAAGAGAAAATCTCATACCTGTAGCTAGAGTACAATCACAGAGGAAGAAAAAACAACCACATCGGTAATAATCCTGGTATTATGTGCCATCAAGTCATTTTCAACTCTTAACATCCACACAGATAGATGTTCTCCCTAAAAGCCTGATATATATATAGTACCATTATTATCAATTTATACTCCAAAGAAAAAGAAAAGTGTTGGTATAAAGTACCAGCTACATTAAAGAAAAGAATCCATGTTATGTTTAATTCTGACTCTTTCAATGACCTCTTCATTTTTAATCTGTCACAACAATAGAAAGAATCATATGAGGCTGATCAAAAAGTATTATCAAGTCGAGGTGTAAGTAAACAGCACTTCCCATTCTCAAATTATTTAAGTAGATAATGCCGAAAGTATTGTGGGGCTCTGGAGATATTCTTTTGGAAGGAACTTTATAGAGAAGGCAGCATGGCTGCAAATCCAGAGGAACTTTGGGGAACTGTCTGGAAGGACAAGACATTGCATTGCATTGCATTTCCTCCTTCTTCTGGGATCAGTTTCGATCAGTCTTGATTGAGAAAGAGATTGAGCCCAGGATTCCACAGTGTTCAACACTTTGCATGCTCCTATTTAATATCAGTCATTGGTTTATATTATCTATTAACCAGTCAGACGATAACAATCTGTAGATGGTTTCCAGCTATATAACTTTTTATGCCAGGGTCAATATGTGATGGAGGGCTTGTCAAGTATCTGGAGTTTATTAGGTTTTGTATAGGGAGAAGCTGATCTAGAACATGGGCACCTTTGAATTCAACCTTCTATTTACAAGTAATTTTCATCATTAACATAGAAACATAGAAGACTGATGGCAGAAAAAGACCTCATGATCCATCTAGTCTGCCCTTATACTATTTTTGTATTTTATCTTAGGATGGATCTATGTTTATCCCAGGCATGTTTAAATTCAGTTACTGTGGATTTGCCAACCACGTCTGCTGGAAGTTTGTTCCAAGGATCTACTACTCTTTCAGTAAAATAATATTTTCTCATGTTGCTTTTGATCTTTCCCCCAACTAACTTCAGATTGTGTCCCCTTGTTCTTCTGTTCACTTTCCTATTAAAAACACTTCCCTCCTGGACCTTATTTAACCCTTTGACCTATTTAAATGTTTTGATCATGTCCCCCCTTTTCCTTCTGTCCTCCAGACTATACAGATTGAGTTAATTAAGTCTTTCCTGATATGTTTTATGCTTAAGACCTTCCATCATTCTTGTAGCCCGTCTTTGGACCTGTTCAGTTTTGTCAATATCTTTTTGTAGGTGAGGTCTCCAGAACCGAACACAGTATTACAAATGTGGTCTCACCAGCGCTCTATATAGCGGGATCACAATCTCCCTCTTCCTGATTCTTATACCTCTAGCTATGCAGCCAATCATCCTACTTGCTTTTCCTACCGCCCGACCACACTGCTCACCCATTTTGAGACTGTCAGAAATCACTACCCCTAAATCCTTCTCTTCTGAAATTTTTGCTAACACAGAACTGCCAATACAATACTTAGATTGAGGATTTCTTACTCCCAAGTGCATTATTTTACATTTGGTAACATTAAACTGCAGTTTCCATTGCTTTGACCATTTATCTAGTAAAGCTAAATCATTTTCCATATTACAGATGTCTCCATTAGATCTTGATGGGTTTGTATGTTTTCAAATAAAGCATGAGCATAATTTGGGGGTCCTCCTGGATCCTAAGACCTTGATCCTTTTTGAGGAATTTGATATATAAGAACCTTGGGCATGTTTTCTCAGGGATGGCTCCTGCTCTATGGAATAGATTGCTCCAGATATCCAATTCTCCTCTATGTTATTAGGATTCCAAAGCTCTGTAAAGTGGGATTATGTTCTGGGATGCAGAGTTTTATCCTTTTCTGCTTGGATGATGTTGCCATGGGATGTTCATGTGTTGGGACTCTTGTTTCTGGGTTTTATAGCCCCTTAGATCGTTGGTTCTGCAACCCAACAAGACGGACACAGACTTCAGAAGATAATCAGAACTGCAGAAAAAAACAATTGTTGCCAACCTGTCTCTCATCGAGGACCTGTATACTGCACGAGTCAAAAAGAGGGCGATGAAAATATTTACTGACCCCTCATATCCTGGACACAAACTGTTTCAACTCCTACCCTCAAAATGTCGCTACAGAGCACTGTACACCAAGACAACTAGACATAGGAACATTTTTTTCCAGAATGCCATCACTCTACTAAACAAATAATTCCCTCAATACTGTCAAACTTTTTACTAAGTCCTTTTCCTCCCACTCAGGGCTGTATGACTGTAACTTGTTGCTTGGGTCCTAAGATTTTTATTAATATTGATTGTTTCTTCATTGCTTAGTTGACCCCTATGACAATCATTAAGTGTTGTACCACATGATTCTTGACAAATGTATCTTTTTCTTTTACACTGAGAGCATATGCACCAAGACAAATTCCTTGTGTGTCCAATCACACTTGGCCAATAAAGAATTCTATTATATTCTGTTATTCTATTCTAGTGCACAGAAACCTTAGTATATAAACCCATAAATTCCTTTCTATATTATGATTTCATGCTTTGGAATCCAACCAGCCAAAGATTGCTCAAGAAGTTCAGCAGTTCACTCCTAATGATCCATTACCCTTCGGTGATGCCAGTGCTTCTTTTAGCACACTCATTTTTGGAATCATCAGCATTCACATGAGGCAGCATAGCACAATTCTTCACCATGCAGTGCATGTACTTCCTGGCTTCAACAGTGGGCTTGAATATAGAGAAAAAATGCAACTGATCTCCTGTTCCTGTTTTATCCCAGTTGCACCAGAACTGCCAGCAGCTGTGCTGTCAGCATGATCAGTAAGTGTCTGGAGCTACATACAAGAAATCAGTGATAAATAATTCACTTTGCTTACAATTCTACTGCGGTATGTCCTTATCTAGTATTTGTGTCAACAAAAAAACATTTTAGAGCCTACAGCTGCAACTGCCTCTAGAGTGTTATTGTGTATACAGTGGTACCTCTACTTATGAACTTAATTTGTTCCGTGACCTGGTTCTTAAGTAGAAAAGTTTGTAGGGAGAAGCAATTTTTCCGATAGGAATCAATGTAAAAGCAAATAATGTGTTTGATTGGGGAAACCACAGGGAGGGTGGAGACCCTGTTTCCTCCCAGGAGATTCCTAAAGAGGCCCCATGGAGGCTTCTCCCCGCCTTTTCCAACCTTGTTTCCTTCCAGGAGATTCCTAGAGAGGCCCCACAGAGGCTTCTCCCTGCCTTTTCCGGCCCTGTTTCCTCCCAGGAGATTCCTAGAGAGGCCCCACAGAGACTTCTCCCCACCTTTTCCATCCTATTTCTTTCCAGGAGAGTCCTAGAGAGGCCCCATGGAGGCTTCTCTCTGCCTTTTCTGGTTACAGTTTCGGAGGCTCAGGTTTGTAAGTGGAAAATGGTTCTTGAGAAGAGGCAAAAAAATCTTGAACACCTGGTTCTTATCTAGAAAAGTTCGTAAGTAGAAGCGTTCGTAGGTAGAGGTACTACTATATTTCCACATTGCCTTTTTGAAGAAAACAAAATTCAAATGCAAATATTTACAAGACATAGAACAGCCTTCCACAGTGGTGTTCCATCTCTGGTGGTTTCTGCTAGGACTCTTGATATGGCCAGAGGGTTAGACTAGAAGACCTCCAAGGTTACTTGTTTGTTTCTAAGGAGAAAGCTTGCATTCTTACACTGGAACAGTTGATCCCCCCCCCCCATATTTGGAAGAAAACCTGAGATAGTTTTAACTAAAAGAAAAATTCTCAAGTGAAGATTTTTCACATCCATTTCCAACCTCTTATCCCAAAGCCATCTCTGCTGCCATGGTCTGAACATGGCTTAGTATAAAAAGAACCCTCCAAATACATAATATAGGTAGTCCTCAACTTATAACTACAAACGAGCCAAAGATTATGGTCATAAATAATTATGTGTGTTAAGAAAGGAGCCCTTGCTACCATCTTGTTCAAAAACTGGAAGCCTGGCTCCTCTGTTGGGGTTGCTGGCATTGTTAAACAACAGTAGAGGTCATTAAACAGAACTTGAGGTACCTAGCAATGGGAAACTTCATGCCAACCCACGAGTGCACTACAGAACTCATACTGGGCCTATGCCTAGTACAACAAGCCTTGGATCATTTCCCCACCTGACTGGGTCCTACAACTTTGGGCTTCCTCCTTGCCCTCTCACCTTATTAATTCATTCACCTCTTCCAAAGATTGCCTTTCTCAAAGAATGCCCAGCTAATAAGATGCACAGTTTTCCTACACAGAATGTCTTGAATCATCCCAGAAGCAAGCACCATCCTGGATAGGCATCATTCTTGTGATGTCCCAGAAGGGTGCAAGTCTAGAACCTTGGCATTTAGACAAATTAACCATCAACAAGGACATAGGCATAAACAATGTTTATACACAATTCATAAAAGACAATAAACAATTAAAAAAGAAAAGTGAGTGACCAAAATACCTCCTTGCCAGCAACTAATACCATGATTAAGACAAGGATTAACCCCAGACAAACAATCAAGCATTAACAAAAACCTAATCAAGGAACTACCTTGATTGACAAGGTGAAAACAACATTCTCGCCAATATTGACAGGGCAAACTACTATACAGTGATACCTCATCTTACAAGCCCCTTGTCAAACAAACTTTTTGAGATAGAAGCCTGAGGTTTAAGATTTTTTTGCCTCTTCTTCCAAACTATTTTCACCTAAGCTGCTGCCACTGGGATGCCCCACCTCTGGACTTCTGTTGCCAGCGAAGCGCCCATTTTTGTGCTGCTGGGATTCCACTGAGGCTCCCCTCCATGGGAAACACCACCTCCGGACTTCCGTGTTTTTGCGATACTGCAGGGGAATCCCAGCAGCACAAAAACAGGTGCTTCGCTGACAACGGAAGTCCGGAGGTGGGGTTTCCCAGTGAGGGGAGCCTCAGCAAAATCACAGCATCACAAAAACATGGAAGTCCAGAGGTCTTCTATGTTTTTGCAATGCTGCAATTTCATTGAGGCTCCCCTCGCTGGGAAACCTCATCTCCGGACTTCCGTTGTCAGCGAAGAACCCATTTTTGCACTGCTGGGATTGCCCTGCAGCATCACAAAAACATGGAAGTCCAGAAGTGAGGTTTCCCATGGAGGGGAGCCTCAGGGGAATCCCAGCAGTGCAAAAACAGGTGCTTCAGCTGGCAAAAGGGGTGAGTTTTGGGCTTGCACACATTAATCGCTTTTCCTTTGATTCGTATGGGAAACATTGTTTCATCTTACAAACTTTTCACCTTACAAACCTCGTCCCGAAACCAATTAAGTTCATAAGACGAGGTATCACTGTATATCAATAGGCAGTGAAGGGCTACCAAAATGTTTACTACCACATTGTGGGTGTGGTTTATGCAGGATGCCCTGCCTTTTCTTTCAACATCTTTCAGTGCAAATTGGGTGCCCTGGGGTGGAGCTCCATTTTCGCTACCCCACTGCGTTCACCCGCCCCCCCGGTCCGGGCAGCAGCCTACCCCTGTCAACAGGTAACAAACCCCACACTCACTAGCACTGATGATGTTACTGAGTCAGGTAATAAGATATCTGCAAACACAAGACATATGTGGAAACTTAAAAAAACAGGAAGTTTACAAATACATTAAAAGGAACCTAACCTAATACAAGACATCAAATCATTTTTTCAAATTTAATCTCAAGATTTTATCTTTAGATTAAATTTGAAGTATGATATGAAGAAATGCATTACTCAACATCCATACTTTAAAAGTCTTTGTAATTTTCAATCTTCTTCTTTTTCTATTGCAGCACAGAAAATATAAAATATAATCCACAGGATGGATTAAACTCTCTGTGTGAGAAAGAGAACATTTGGCTAATGAAACAAATATTTCCTATATGCTACTATAATACTACATTGTGATTTTCACATTCCAGTAAAATAAGAAAAATATCCACTGAGGCAAGCCTATTTTGCGCACGCCCAAAAGCAGTTAGTGAAAAATAGTTCAGCATTTCTTTCTCGAAAACAACATAATAGTTATGGTATTTAGAATCTCAATCTTCTCTTTTTTCCTAAAGTAGGGTAAATCAAATTTCCATCTTGCCATTTACTGCTTACCACATTACAATTCCATTTTGTGAGTGAATTATTAAGGACTTCTTTTATTTTTAAGCAATCATGTTTTCTTTTTCTTATTTGTTTACTGAATGTGATCTTAACATTCACAAACAACTAGCAAAATAGGACTAGAATAAATTTTATACATGGTCCCTAAGAGAAATATTATTTTCCCCCAGTATATCTTGCATTATTTACTTGTGGGAGAAAATAGTACACGGGTACCCAAGGGACAGAACAGAATGGTAATTAAATCTGGCAGTTCTACTTTCTGAGGAAGCGATAGTTTTTTTTTTTTATTGCTTTCCCAAACTCAATCATGACTAAAGTTTGGTGCTTCCTGGATGTGTTGGGCCTAAATTCCGAAGAATTATTAACCAACATCTACCGTACGTATTGTAGTCTCAGTAATTACAGGGCATCAGTTTGAGAAGTCTCTTGTAGATGTAGACTTTATTCTGGATGATTTGGACCGGGAGTCACTACTCACAGTCACTCATGCCCTCATCACCTCGAGGCTCGACTACTGTAATGCTCTCTACATGGGGCTACCTTTGAAAAGTGTTCGGAAACTTCAGATCGTGCAGAATGCAGCTGCGAGAGCAATCATGGGCTTTCCCAAATATGCCCATGTTTCTCCAACACTCTGCAGTCTGCATTGGTTGCCGATAAGTTTCCGGTCACAATTCAAAGTGTTGGTTATGACCTATAAAGCCCTTCATGGCACCGGGCCAGAATATCTCAGGGACCGCCTTCTGCTGCACGAATCCCAGCGACCAGTTAGGTCCCACAGAGTGGGTCTTCTCCGGGTCCCGTCAACCAAACAATGTCGCTTGGCGGGACCCAGAGGAAGAGCCTTCTCTGTGGCGGCCCTGACCCTCTGGAACCAACTCTCCCCAGAGATTAGAATTGCCCCCACCCTCCTTGCCTTTTGTAAGCTGCTTAAAACCCACCTCTGCCACCAGGCATGGGGGAACTAAGATACACTTCCTCCTAGGCCTTCACAATTTTATGTATGGTATGTTTGTATGTATGATTGGTCTTTATATAATGGGTTTTTAACTGCTTTTTTAGTATTGGATTTTGTTGTACTGTTTTACTGCTGTTGTTAGCCGCCCCGAGTCTGTGGAGAGGGGCAGTGAAGTAGACCCAGAGGCAGGGTTCAAGCAATCGGTACTTTTATTCAGCTCAGAGAACAAGTGACAGCTCAGCAAGGCAAAGTGACAATTCAGCGAGTACCGACTGACTCTGCCTGGAGAAAACCGCTCCTTTTATACATTTGCGGTTCCCGCCAAAGCTAGAGCCGGCCGCGTCTGAGCCAATCAGGAGCGACTTCCTGCTTCGGCTCAGACAGCGCTGAAAAGAGGAACAAACTATTTACAGGAATTACAAGGTAGCCATTTCAGGATACAACACCCCTCCCCTCATAGTTGGACACATCCATCATGAAAGCCATGTGACAAAGTCATCCAATCGGTGGGGCCTTTGTGGAACTCGCGCTGACCTGCGCAGTTCAATTTCTCCTTCGACACCGACTGTAGAGGATGGCTCGCCGCTGTTCTCCCGGCGCGGCAGACTTGGCCTGGCGGGCCCAACGAAGGCTTCGGAGGATGAGGATGGCTCGGCATCGCTGGATGGTTCCCCCTGGCCCGATAAGTCTCTCTGCGTGTTTCTTAACTCGGGCAATGTGCTAAAGTCTGTTGAAGGGGGAGAGTCCATGTCAGCGGTTTGTGGTAATTGATTTTCTGTTCGCTTCCGAATGTGGTCTATGTGTCGTTTCCACAAACGACCATCCTCTAGTTTTATAATATAAGTCTTTGGTGCATTTTGCTTAACAACAACTCCTTTCATCCAGTTTACATTTCCATCAAAACTTTTTACATATACATTTTGTCCCAAATACATTTCCCTTTCAGGTTTTACACACATTTGGTTATTATTAACACAGAACCTTGGGTTTAACCTATCTAGTGGTGACCTCAATTTCCTTCCCATCAATAACTCTGCTGGGCTTACATGTGTGTGCGAGTTAGGGGTGATGTGTTGGGTGAGTAAGAATTGGTCCAAGTTTTGTTGCACATCCCCAGGGCCTGACCTGCGCAATGCCTCCTTTGCCACACGAACGTAACGTTCTGCCAATCCGTTAGCCCAGGGCGAATAAGGCGAGATGAGGGCATGCCTGACCCCTAGGCCATCTAGGAACAATTCGAATTGCCTGGCTGTTAGCTGTGGCCCATTGTCAGACACTAAGATATCTGGGCAACCATGGGATGCAAACAGTCTACTCAATACCTTGATGGTGGCACTTGTGGTTATGTTGTTCATTGCTATTATTTCCACCCATTTGGAGAAGGCATCAACCACTATTAAAAAATACTGGGACCCCACTGGGCCAGCAAAATCAATGTGGATTCTAGACCAAGGACCAGCAGGCTGCTCCCACTCAGCCGGAGTTGTTTTGGGGGGACTAGGCCGTGACTCTTGGCACGGTTCACACTTTGAAACCCAACTTTCAATGTCAGCATCCAGCCCTGGCCACCATAAATGCCCCCTTGCCAGGCTCTTCATCCTGACAATCCCAGGATGACCCACATGTAACATTTTGAGTACCTTTTCCCTTAGGCTTCTGGGGATGATCACTCTATCCCCCCACAGTAGACAACCCTTTACATAGGATAATTCAAGTCTTTTGTTTTTAAACTCACACAATTCAGGTTTCACAACATCATTTTGCCAACCCTTTAGAACACAGTTTACCACTTGTTTAAGGATTTGATCTTGCTGCGTGTGTGCAGCTACCTCTTTGGCCGTGGTTAGTGGGTTATCCTCGAGTTCTATCATTAACACATCTGTGGAGGGAACAGGGTCTTCCACTAAGTCTGTTATGGGGCACCTGCTGAGGCCGTCTGCGTGATTGATTTCCTTCCCCCCCTTATGGGTGAGCTCATACTGGTACCCTGAGAGGAAAAGAGCCCATCTGATTAGTCTTGGAGACATAAAAGGTGGAGTGGGCTTGTTGGGAGCTAGCAGACCTAGTAGGGGCTTGTGGTCAGTGACTAGTTCAAAACTTCTTCCAAAAATATAATTGTGAAACTTCTTTACCCCTGCCACTAAAGCTAGAGCCTCCTTGTCTAACTGGCTATAATTTCTCTCTGTGCTGGTCATGGTTCTTGAGAAAAATGCTATTGGGGCCTCTGTCTTATTAGGTAGAACGTGAGCTAGGACTCCTCCTATGCCGTACGGTGAAGCGTCGCACGTGAGCCTAATGGGTAGTGAAGCGCTATATTGGACTACTACACTTTTAGAAGTTAATAAATTCTTTATTTGAGAAAAAGCTTCACGTTCAGTTTCCCCCCATGTCCAGCGGGCTTCCTTCTGGAGTAAGCGATGGAGAGGCTCTGCTACTGTTGCCTTCTGCTTTAAAAAAACGGAATAAAAATTAAGGAGGCCTAAAAATGCCTGCAGCTCATTCTTATCTCGTGGTTCTGGGGCTTCTCTAATTGCTCTCAGCTTCTCTGTTGTGGGGTGGATACCTTCTTTGTCTATTTTATATCCTAGGAATTCTATACTGTTGGTTCCCCAGACACATTTATCAGGCTTGATTCTTAAACCTTTGTCCTGTAACCTCTTAAGTACTTCCCTTATTCTTTTGTTTACTTGTTCCTGGTTTTCCCCTGCAATTAAGATGTCATCAAAGTATGGAATGGCCCCATTTACCCCTGACAATAGGCGTTCCATAATGCTCTGGAATATTCCTGGGGCTATGCTTACCCCAAACTGTAACCTCGTGCACTTGAAGGCCCCCCTGTGCGTTACAATTGTTTGTGCGTTTGCTGTTTGTTCATCGACCGGAAGTTGCTGGTAAGCTTGCGCCAGGTCGATCTTTGCTAACCTTTTCCCCTCCCCCAGAGAGTGTAGAAGTTGTTGTACAACCGGGATGGGGTAGGGGTGGTGTTGGAGTGCCTTATTCAGGGTCGATTTGTAATCAGCGCAAACTCTTAAAGACCCATCTGGCTTCAGAGGTGTAACTATGGGAGTTTCCCATGGCCCCTGTTCCACAGGGACCAAAATACCTTGGCTAATGAGTTTATCCAGCTGTATGTCTAGTTTGGGGAGAAGCGGAAGGGGGACCCTGCGAGGTTTTAGTCTGACCGGTGGGACCTTGGGGTCAATAGAGAATGATATAGGGGGCTCCTTATACAATCCCAAGGTGGGGCTGAACACTTCAGGGAACTCTTTCACAAAGTTAGGCATATTATCACAGTTTACATTACACACACCCGAAATTTCGATTCCCAACGGTTCCATCCACGCTAAACCCAGAAGAGAGTGCTTGGCCCCCGTTACAATAAGCATGGGAAGGATACATTTAACATTCTTGAATGCAATAGGTACATTTGCTGTTCCCAGGACCGAGATTATCCCCCCTTGAAAGTCCCTGATCACCAAAGAGGTTTGATTTAGATCAGCCTTAGACACATTAGGCATATACAGTTTAAACTTCTCCCAAGGCATGATGGTATATCTAGAACCCGTATCCAGCTCCATTGAGCAAGGCTGGTTATTTAGTAACAGTGAGATGACAATTTTAGCCCCCTTTCTGGTTGCCGTGTTATTCACGGAAAATTGAGAGTTACCTCTATAGTAGTCGCGGTTAGCGGTTGAGTAGTTCCTTTGACCCGAGTTGCGGAACGGTCTCCTTTCTCGCGATTGGGGGGTCTGGTTTTGTGGTCGCTGGTATTGCGGTGTGGCGAATGTTTCTTCTGGTGCTGTTGCTCTGCATGCGATGGCGATGTGGCCTCGACGGTTGCAGCGGTGGCATGTAGCGTCTCGGAAAGGGCATCGATGGCGCTGGTGATTTCCCCGGCAGCCCGCGCAGGGGGCTGGGTGAGTAGCTCTATGGTGTCTCGGCTGGTCTTGTACCAGGAGGCAGTTGTCCCCGCTGTGAGCTGGTTGGCTGAGGTCGTCTGTTTCCACGGCGCGGGGAGACGCTGAGTCAATCTTGGCAATGAGTTCTCGCCTTCCGTGCTCTTTCAATTCTCTAGCTGCTGCGTCGGCTGCTTCTGCGGTTTGCGCTAGTTTAATCACGGTCTGTAGAGTCGGCTCTTCTTCGGTGAGGAGTTTATTTCTCACTGTGGCGCTTTTCATGCCGAAAACCAGGGCGTCGGTGAGGCGAGCTTCCGGGTCTTTAAACTTGCATTGAGCAAGTACCGTTCGAAGTCGCGTTGTAAACTGGTTGATTGATTCGTTTTCCTTCTGAGCCATCATGGAAAATTGATGCCGAAAAACCATGGCTGGTTTGGTCGGTTTGAAATGGCTCGCTAGCTTTTCCTGTAGGACGTCCCACGCTACGGTTCTTGCTTGCTGCGGTTCGGTGAGAGTCTGGGCCAGTCCACGGATTTCTGGGCCGCAGTAATTAAGGAAAATAGCCCGTCTGCGATCGGCTTCGGCGTCCTGTATTCCCGCCGCCTCGAGGAAGATCTCGAAGGTGGCCATGTATTCGTCCCAGGTCGTTTTCTCGGGATCGAAGAGTTTCGGAGCCTGGCCGATCTGGACTTTGTTCATGTTGCACGCGATGTTTCTTCCGTCCGTTCGTCGCCAGTGAAGTAGACCCAGAGGCAGGGTTCAAGCAATCGGTACTTTTATTCAGCTCAGAGAACAAGTGACAGCTCAGCAAGGCAAAGTGACAATTCAGCGAGTACCGACTGACTCTGCCTGGAGAAAACCGCTCCTTTTATACATTTGCGGTTCCCGCCAAAGCTAGAGCCGGCCGCGTCTGAGCCAATCAGGAGCGACTTCCTGCTTCGGCTCAGACAGCGCTGAAAAGAGGAACAAACTATTTACAGGAATTACAAGGTAGCCATTTCAGGATACAACAGGCAGCATACAAATCCAATAAATAATAATAATAATAAATAATGAAGAGTACTAAGGAATCAGCGTGTGAGTTCTCAATGTGATAGAAAATTGTGTTGATCCTGTCTAGTATGTTGATTATAGAAATTCCAGGTTTTAGATTTTATCATTTGGTCAACATTTTAAAATTAGTACAAATGCACACCTCATTTTTTTTTACAATCACCTTTTGTCCAAGGTTATTGAGAATTGTTCCTCAATTTCCTTCAGGATTTGCTAGAAATAGTCTCATCTTGGATACAAAGACTCATAAACTGTTCTTGCTTTGAAATTGCAGGTGTGTATCTGCAGATCAAGATGGAACAATGAACTGTGTTTGGAACTTGTGTCCTTATAAATAGTGCTGCCAGTGTTTTAAATATGATATCTTGTTCTTGCATTGTACTAAAATGCTAAAATTATAAACATTTTCCTTTCAGGAATCATTTTTATTAACAAGACACTGTTAGAGAGTTTTGTCACAATTATAAATGAAAAAACTATTTCCAAGATTGTAATTTTTATTGTCTATTGGATTTTGATATCTGCTTTCCCCCAAAACTTGGTTTTTAAATTAAACATGGAAAGCCAAGGGTTCTTTAGGCAACTGAAGATATTATTGTACACTGAAAGTCAGGATATTCACATATACATTTGGTTATTCATAATTTTAAAAAATACAAGAACATCATATTCTTTGAATAATAATTTCTTCAAATTTCTCTCTTCCATTGAAGTAATTAAAAAGCAAATACTCTTTCATTAAATTGAATGAGAACTGGAGAGAAAAACTCATAATATTATCCCCAGAGAGTTAAATGGATCATTCATAGATAGATGGATGGATGGATAGATGGATAGATAGTACAGAAAAACAGACAATAGCTAGATAGGTGTTAGCTAGATAGCTAACTAGCTAGATGATGGATGAATGAATGAATGGGTGGATAGATGATAGATAGATAGATAGATAGATAGATAGATAGATAGATAGATAGATAGATAGATAGATAGATAGGCAGGCAGGCAGGCAGGCAGGCAGGCAGGCAGGCAGGCAGGCAGGCAGGCAGGCAGGCAGGCAGGCAGATCTATAGAACCTGTCCTATAGAACCTTTCTAAATCTGCTGAATTTCACCCCTGGATAGATGGATGGATGGATGGATGGATGGATGGATGGATGGATGGATAGGTGGGCGGGCGGGCGGGCGGGCGGGCGGGCGGGCGGGCGGGCAGGCAGGCAGGCAGACAATAGATAGATAGGAGATGTTCATTGCTTTGTGAAGGATTGACTTTTGGAAACTGCCTGGACAAGAATTTTGGAAGTGGTTTGCCATTGTCTATTTTGTAGGACTGAGAAAGATGGATTGGCCCAATGCAGTCTTTATGCCTAAGGCAGGGTTATAACTCACTATTTCCTAGTTCCTCACCTGGTGCTTTAAACTGCTACTCCAAACTGTCTATCAGTGTAATATGGCTATGGGTAAAACTAGGAGTAAAACACATTTTTAAATAAGGTTTTTAGAAAAGCACATGCCCTAACAGTTATTTAAATCACAGCTGCCAGCTGGCTCAGAACGTTTTCTATTTGAGCCATAAATCATTCATTTTCATTTGAAATCCATTCCTTATTGTTGCCGCAGAGTAGCCTTCAAAATAGGGCATTTGGACAAAGATGATTTTTATGGAAAAACAAAGGATTGTCTGAATTGGTTAAGATTTCATGTGAGCGTGCTTTTAAACTCCATTATTTATGGTGGCTGTGAATACTCACCTGGGAGCATATTCCTTAGAGGGTTAAAATACATCTTGATTAAACATGTTCTAGTTTTAATTAGCATTGTGACCTTTTCTGTCTTATTAATTCACATCTAATTTGTAGCTAAAAGATTCATCCACTGTTTACAGACAGGGCAATAACTGACCCTTTTCAAGAAGAACTTATGATCAGAAAGGTAAGTTCTTCTTGAAAAGGGTCAATTATTGCCCTGTCTGTAAACAGTGGATGAATCTTTTATTATGATTGTGATTGTGATTGTGATTGTGATTGTGATTGTGATTGTGATTGTGATTGTGATGATGATGATGATGATGATTATTATTATTATTATTATTATTATTATTATTATTATTAATAATTAGATTTGTATGCCGCCCCTACCTACACGGGCGAGTCCAATTAGATGTTCTGGCTAGCAGCCCATTCCTGCTTCCAACAGAACATAAATGGCAACACAAATGCCCATATAAAAATATATGTTTAAAATGGCTATTTTTAACCCTGCTGTGCTGTTCGGGTCTTTGAGACCCGAAATAAAAGTTTGAGACCCTGTAAAAAAATTTCCCTGCATATCTGAAACTTGAAATTTTATGACTATTCATCATTTCAGGGGTTTTCTCTATGAGAATTTTTTTTGGGGGGTGGGGGGTTTCTTTCTTGGTGAAAAAAAAGTCACACTTGTACTGTTCTTGGGTCACCTTGACCCAGACCGAAAATTCTTCATTTGAAGTGCTTATGTTTGGTCAATTTGAAAACTTTTTTCACTTGGAAAGTAGTCTGAACATTTCTGCACACATTGAAATGAAAATTGAAATGATAAAATTAATGCTTTTTGGCTTATTTTGCTGATAAAATGCGTCCCCCCCTGTTTTTGTGGTTTTTTTTTTTCAATTTATGGATAGTTTTGCTTGCAAAATGGGTTCAATTTTACTAAAGTTGGTGTGGGATTGGTAGTTTGAACATTTCTGAACATAAGAAAAAGATAAATGAAGTGAAAGAAATGATGGTTATTGGTTTTTAAAATCAGGGAGTTTTATCGAACAGCACAGCAGGGTTAAAAAATAAAAACAGACGGGGGGGGGGAGGATCAAGCAGATTTATACTGCCCTTAACAGAAATATCACTACATCTGTGGGCTTCTTGATCCTTTCCCCCTCCATCTGTTCTGTTGGAAGTAGGGATGGGCTGTTAGCCGGAACACCTAATTGGACTCGCCTCCGCGGCTCTGGAGGAACCATGAGTTCGAGCAGAATTATGCTTCTGTACCCGTGCAGGTAGCAAAATTGCACACAGAGATGCAGGTCCACCAGCAGGGGTGGACTACTGCCTGGACGAGGTGGGGGGAACGCAGTGGGGTAGCAAAAAATGGAACTCCACCCCAGAGCACCCAATTTGCACAAAAAGATGTTGAAAGAAAATGCAGGGTGTCCTGCATAAGCCACAGCCACAGTGTGGTAGTAAAAACTTTGGTAGCCCTTCACTGTGCACCAGTGTTCCAGCTCATGCATGGGATCAAAAAACCTCACTGGAACATAGGCACACATGCGTCTCTGGGCATGATTTTGCTACCTGCACAGGTGCAGAAGCATAATTCTGCTCGAACTCATGGTACCGCCAGAGCCGCAGAGGAGCCCAATTAGGCATTCCGGCTAGCAGCCAACCCCTGGTTAGAAAGTGTATCAGATAATGAAGGCATGTGAGAGAATACAGAATACAAGAAAGGGTTTAGTTTGGGAAGTGGGAAACTGCAGGTGTTTTCTACAAACAGTTAAGAAGAGAGGAAGAGAAGGTGAATATACATGTCCCAGAATAATGTTGCATTATCCAATTTGATTAGGTCACTGGGACCAGAGGTTTAGTCTTCTGAGCTTTCAGATTCATGCTGGAATCTTCTTCAGGTACCTTCTCTCATGTAGAATGTGAGCTCTAGGACAGTGTTTCCCAACCTTAGCAACTTGAAGATATTTGGACTTCAACTCCCAGAATTCCCCAGTAGTAGTAGCTGCTGTGATTTCCATACAGAAAAATAAAACTAAGATGAGCTTGTGTTTTTTAATTTATATAAGTTGTTACAATTACCCAGGTTACAAAATAAAATAAAAGCTATTATTTACTTATTAAGCAAATTTATGTAGCTGCCCAACTCACAGATAGCGAGCTCTGGGTGGCTTACCATATTTTTAAAAATCCATCATATCATTTAAATAAACCATTAAAAAAACCACACATCACACCTCATGACAGCAACAATAGAATCAAATTAACCAGTTGATCAATTCCATTTCCATTTGATGTCCCCAGGCTCACTGAGAAAACCCTCTTTTTAAGACCTTTTAGAAAAGTAGTAAGATGAGGGCCAACATAGCTAGGGAGGAAAGATGTTCCATAAAGAAAAGAATACATTGTTATATAAAGTTATATTTAAAAAGGCATCTTTTTTTGTGGTTCCACCAAATGGGCTCTGCCTGCCCATCCTATTGAGCTGGGTGGATGTAATAGAGGGGAGACGGTCTTTTAAAATACCATTGAATGAACAAAATAAATGATTGCTGTACAATAACAATATTAAATAAGTTATTTTCTTTTCACCGGTGATTTTCTCTTCTAGAGCAATGTTGTCCTTGAGATGTTAAGAAACAGCATAACTAAAGAAACATAGCCAGCTAACAATTTAAAGGTCCCTCAAGAAATATAAAGCTGATTTGAGTGCAGAATGGATGAAATCACTGCAGAATGAGCTTCGTAATCCAAAATACACTAAGGTTGCTTTTGAAATCACATTAATCACATACAGT
The DNA here is from genome assembly GCF_031021105.1 of Erythrolamprus reginae. NCBI lineage: Eukaryota > Metazoa > Chordata > Lepidosauria > Squamata > Dipsadidae > Erythrolamprus > Erythrolamprus reginae. The sequence continues at coordinate 91,393,436 of NC_091954.1, read as the reverse complement.
GATCCCCCGATCATTGCGAGGGTTCCGTTCCAGGACCCCTCGCAATGATCGGTTTTTCGCGAAGTAGCGCTGCGGAAGTAAAAACACCATCTGCGCATGCGCAGATGGTGTTTTTACTTCCGCCGCAGCAGCGAGGAGCCGAAGATTGGGGTTTCCCCACCGCCCACGCAAACTCCTCGCTGCCACTCGCCCGCCCTTCGCCCGCCCATGCCGTTCGCTCGCGCCGCTTCCCAGCTGAGTCCTGAAGCCAATTCGCTTCAGGACTCAGCTGGGAAGCGGTGCAAGCGAACGGCGTGGGCGGGCGAAGGGCGGGTGAGCGGCAGCGAGGAGTTTGCGTGGGCGGTGGGGAAACTCCTCGCTGATGCCCGCCGCTCGCCCTCCCGCCAGCAAGAGGGGGAAGACCCAGGGAAGCCGCCCAGCAGCTGATCTGCCCGGCGCCATCTACGCATGCGTGGCCATTAAAAAAAGGGTGCGCATGCGCAGATGGTGTTTTGACTTCCGGGTTGAAAAATCGCGATTTAGCCCGTTCGCAATGATCGGGATCGCGATACCCGGGGGATCACTGTATAGGTATTGCAAAGTGTAATACTCTCACCTTTGTGCCAACTGCTGATGACTTTGCTTGCTTGCTGGACAGTCAATACACAAGTTTTCTTATAACATCCACTGTTTGTTTCTCAACTCTTTGAGACTGAGAAAAAGAGAAAGAAGTGGACTGAAAATGGTAAAGGAAAGGAATAGCACTAGACACTCTTGGTGTCTACTAAATCTACTAAATCTGCACTTCTATTTCTACTAGTTTTTCTCATCATTCCTATCACCCATTTCCTCCCATGTTGACTGTATGACTGTAACTTGTTGCGCATATCCTAAGATTTTTATTAATATTGCTTCTTCATTGCTTATTTGACCCCTATGACAATTATTAAGTGTTGTACCACATGATTCTTGACAAATGTATATTTTATTTTATGTACGTTGAGAGCATATGCACCAAGACAAATTCCTTGTGTGTCCAATCACACTTGGCCAATAAAAATTCTATTCTATTCTATTCTATTCTTCTGATACATGGAGCTCAGGAAAACAATTATTTTTTGAGTTGACACCAGTCATAACATGGCAAAGAATTCTGATGTGCAAAGAACTAATATAAATTTATTTTGGGGTCTGAACCCAAACATCTTGAAACTATTTCCAGCCAAGATAACCTACTCTCCTGTACAGGTAGGCATAGAGAACATTTAAATAGATAATGACAATGTCATTTCATCATAACTTTTATTTGTTTGTTTTGTCAAGTACATTTTGGGGGTATGTAAAGATATAATAATATTCATATACATGATACTAGTAAAAAAATTTTTTAAAGAAAGCAGGGATGGGCTGCTAGCTGGAAGGCACACTGGTGCACTTAGGCATGCTCCTTACTGACCTCTTAGGAAACGGGAGAGGTCAACAGTAGATAGTCTAAGAGTAAAGTTTTGGGGGTTAGGAGATGATACTACATAGTCTGGTAGTGAGCTCCATGGATCAACTACTCGGTTACTAAAGACGTATTTCCTGCAGTCGAGTTTAGAGTGATTTACTTTAAGTTTGTATCTGTTGCGTGCTCGTGTGTTGTTGTGGTTGAAGCTGAAGTAGTCATTGACAGGAAGGATGTTGTAGCAGATGATTTTATGGGCTATGCTTTGATTGTATTTAAGGAGACAAAGTTCTAAGCTTTCTAAACTTTCTAAACTTAGATAATGTGTAACATGCTAAGAAAGTATCAAAAACTAATCCACTAGATTTCGGAAGAATGAGATTAAAAGACTTACTTTTGTCCTACCACACAACCTTTTTAGTCTTAGATGAAAATTATTACATGTCAGGTCAAGAGCCACAAAATAATAGCTGCTGCTGTGGATGATGTTGATAAAGTGAATCAGAAAGTCTGTTTAGTCATTTATATCTGATAATGAATCAAGAGGAATGGCTTGTATTTCAGTAGCAAGCCCTTTGAATAAGATGGCCAGCAGCATTCTCATGGTGAAATGGAACACATCTGTATTTTATTTATTAATCCAATTCATACAGCCATCTAATCTATCAAAGGAAATTCTGGCCAGTGAACAAAATAATAACAGAACACGTCAGTAAATAATAAGAAGAGCCCCAATCAAGGCACAATGTCATCTCAATAACTACAAATCATATGAATTCATACCAGAATTCTCATCATATGCTCATTGAGCAGGGAAAGAAATAGGTCTTCACAGCCTTCTGAAAAACCAGGGGCAAATCATAACTTAAAGCATGGGTGTCAAAGTCACCATGTCATATTGCCATCATATTATGTATCACAATATTTTCCTCTTCATAGAGCTGGGGTGGGCATGGCCTGTGTACGACACATAATGCCCGTGGGTCACCAGTTTAATACCCCTGATTAAGGGGAAGGCTTTTCCAATTGCATAACTGGAGATTGAAGATAGATGATAGAAAGAAAGGAAGAAAGGAAGAAAGGAAGAAAGGAAGGAAGAAAGGAAGAAAGGAAGAAAGGAAGAAAGGAAGAAAGGAAGAAAGGAAGAAAGGAAGAAAGGAAGAAAGGAAGAAAGGAAGAAAGGAAGAAAGGAAGGAAGGAAGGAAGGAAGGAAGAAAGGAAGAAAGGAAGAAAGGAAGAAAGGAAGAAAGGAAGAAAGGAAGAAAGGAAGAAAGGAAGAAAGGAAGAAAGGAAGAAAGGAAGAAAGGAAGAAAGGAGGGAGGGAGGGAGGAAGGAAGAAGACAAAGAAAGAAAGAAAGAAAGAAAGAAAGAAAGAAAGAAAGAAACTGTTGTGGCCTATCAGCCGCCAGCCCTCTCCAGCAGCCAAATCAGATGAAAAGGTGGCATGTGAATAAGGGCCAGCATTAAGGCAACCTGAGAGCTCCAAGTGGGGAAAGGGAATGGGAATGTCAGACATAGAGACAGAGGTTGAACCTGGGCATCCATCAGTCCTCAGATGGAGAGCCAACCTCCCCCAGGTCTGGAGGTGGCTGATGAGGAAGAGGAGGAACAGCTGGATCCAGTGCCTGATGTGTGGATGCACAGAAGGAGAGGAGAGCAGTGGAAATCTATGGGCTGATCTTCGGGACAGAAGAGCCACTACTACCAGTGAATCCCTACCCTACTCTGGAGATAAAAGGCAGAGGGCGGAGATTAATAGGTGTGGCAGGCAATTATTCCATCTCCCTACCGGACAGACTTGTTAGCTTGCTGTAAGAGACAGAAAAACTTTTTGCTGGGGCTCCTAATAAAGGAAACATTTATTTAAATATGGAGGGTTTGTCATATTTGGGAGCCAAGTCAGAACAGGAACAGATGTGCCAATATTGTGTCAAAGGCTAATAAAGGCTCTAAGGGGTACCATGGATGTGACACACAGATGGCAAGACTTAACATTAAGATGATTGACACAATCCTGCAGGTGCTGTGGGAAATCTCTATCTCTTCCTATCTAGAAGGGACTGAGTCACTCTGAAGAGAGTCATAGCTTCTGCTCTGGCAATCTCACACTACTTACCAGAGCTAAGACCCATCCTCAAATATAACTCATCTGTTTGGAACTAATATTGCATCTCAGACACTAACACCCTTGAAATGTCCAAAGATACTTCACCAGAAGAGCCCTTCTCTCCTCCACTAGAAATGGAATACCCTATGAGACTAGACTTTCAATCCTGGCCCTAGAAAGTTTAGAACTAAGACGCCTTAAACAAGATCTAAGCATTGCCCACAAAATCATATGCTGCAACGTCCTGCCTGTCAGCGACTACTTCAACTTCAACCACAACAACACAAGAGCACACAACAGATTTAAACGTAATATTAACCGCTCCAAACTTGACTGTAAAAAGTATGACTTCAGTAACCGAGTTGTCGAAGCGTGGAACTCATTACCGGACTCCATAGTGTCATCCCCAAACCCCCAACACTTTAACCTTAGATTATCTATGGTTGACCTATCCAGATTCCTCAGAGATCAGTAAGGGGCGAGTACAAGTGCACTAGAGTGCCTTCCGTCCCCTGTCCTATTGCTCTCCTATATCTTCTATACCTTTCTTCTATTCCTATATCTCTTCTTCTATTCTTTCATTGATATGTTCTATTACTATACCTTCTTTTCTATTATTTCTTAGATATATTTTACTATGAGTATCTCCTCTATAACCTTCATCATGTATTTTACTATGTGTATATAGATATATACCCACTAAAACCCTCATTGTGTATTGGACAAAATAAATAAATAAAATTTCACCCTCTTTATTGCCATAAGGTGAGTCCCAATAAAGACTCTTATCTGTGCTCAGATTCATTGTTTTCTTTTCCTCTTTCATTTTCAGAAAGACGAAAACATCAACATTGTTATTTATATGGTGTGTCCACAGAATATCATTATACCTGGCTGAGCTGTTTTGAGATCTTTTCCTTTGGGATCTTTTCCTTTGGGAGATCTTTCTAGATATGTATCTATTGTTTCTTTATTTGTTAGTTTTTCTCCTTTTGGCTTGGATGGCAAGGGCTGTGGGATCCACACTAAGATAATAAATCATTTTGAGCATGTGTGCAAGAACATTTTTTGTGCACAGACAATAGAAGAATTGCATTTAACTGATTTAAATATGATGATGAGTCCTCACTTCTCTTCTGCTATGAATGTTCTTCTGTCTTCTGGTAGCTGGCAGTCTTGGTGGATCAACATATGTCATGTTGATCGATCTTGTGCCACGGTTTCCCAGGAGGTGGTGTTGATACCGAGGGACTTGAAGGAGGCTTTGTATCACTTCTTTTTGTCCCCTGTGATTTAAATATAATATAATATTCAGAGTCAATTCTATTATATTTGTATCTTGCCTTTTCAATAATAACAAAAAGTAACCTACATTGTTACAATTAAAATCTAGTGCATAATCTCGATCAGGGGTGTCAAAATTGTGGTCTGCTGGCTGGATTCATCATATGCTGGCCACCTCCACCCCCAGTTAAGCGGAGGGGGGAAAGTTGTGATACATCACATGACGTATGCAAGTTTGACATCCCTGATCTAGACAGTAACTTGATTATGTATTGTGGCATTTCCAATCTACTTCTGAAAATAAAATACACTCTCTTTTTTCACTGCAGTTTATAGATATTGCTCTGCATAAAATGCCACAACTAGGTTATATACGTCTTACTGAAAACAATTGGATTGTCACAGTTGTGAATCTCTTTTTAAGACATGAAGACGGACCAAAGAGCCATTTGACATTGTGTTGCTATATTAGGTATCTTTATTTAAATAAAGTTTATATCAGTACTTGCGAGAATAAAACATTTATTTATTTATTATTCCATTTATGTAACCACCCATGTCACTTTTATGTGACACTAAACAGCTTACAATAAAGCAAATAAAAATACAAAAATACATAATATAAACCCATCTTGGGTTAGACTAGGACACAAAGTCAGATTTTTAAAGCTAAAGGACACAAGACCAATCTAATTTCAGAGGAAATGATGTTCCAAAGAGTGGGAGACATGGCAGAAAAGGTTCTCCTCCTGAGACCTACCAGGTGACATACCCTAGCTGGTGGTATCTGGATGGTATCCTTCTTGCCAGATTGGGTACCATGGATAGAAACACCTGGGGAGAGAACTGAAACCCACAGGTCTTTAAGCTACCAAGTCTGAGAAACTTTGCTCTAGGTCAGGGGTAGGCAAAGTTGGCTCTTCTATGACTTGTGGACTTCAACTCCCAGGATTCCTGAGTCAATCATGCTAGCTCAGGAATTCTGGGAGTTGAAGTCCACAGGTCATAGAAGAACCAACTTTGCCAATCCCTGCTCTAGGTGAACTTCAAACCATTCCCACCCAGGAGGGACTGGGTCACCTGGAATCAGGCAGCTATCTGCAGATGCATTAAGGCCAAAGAATTATTGACACTTTGCCCCATTGCTGCTGCAGTGAATTATTGACACTTTGCCCCATTGCTGCTGCCCCACCACCCTCATGAAGTAGGCCCTAATAGCATCTTTATTCTTCCTTTTTTCCTATGTTGATGTGATAAGCACTGTAACACATCATTATAAAACAATATATTTCAAAAATATGGTGAGTTATACCATCATGATTTATGAAAATGAAGGCTGGCAGATTATGTCCAATTGAGAATGTAAGCTCCCATTTATCTATCTATCTATCTATCTATCTATCTATCTATCTATCTATCTATCTATCTATCTATCTTATCTATCTGTTTATTCAATTTTTATGCCGCCCTTCTCCTTAGACTCTACCTGCTGTGCCACCCCGGCTCCTTTATGTTTCCTGTAACAATAAATTTAGTTTTTCATGGTAGAACTGGATTAATTCTTAAATTCTTGAATTTCATATTTAAGGATAAATCCTCTAATAGATTTTTGAAGCTCATAAAATTAGGCCATGATATTGTTTTTATATTCTTTTAAACATGGGAAGGCAGTGTTGAAAGGAGGGGAAAAAACATTAGGATCCAGACATGATGAAATGTAAACTAAAATATTTATTTTATACCATATAAAAAGCTGAGCCGCAGCTAAGCAGTTTTCCAAGCATTATTTTGAAAAAGTTGTGTGGGTGTATCAGATGAAAATTTATAATATCACACGTTAGTCAGATTTAGACCAAAAGCATAGTCTAGCATTTTGTTGTAAAAAATAGTTGAAGGATGGATAGGGATTATAACCAAGTCAGACACCAATTAAAATGAAATTTGTTACTATCCATGGGGTACTGCAGTCAAAAATTTGTGCTGTGTGTGTTCAAATACAATGTGCTTCTCTCTTCTAGGTTTGCAGGTAAAATGAGGCGGGTAAAATGAGGACCCGGATTGTGGGGGCAATAGCCTAGCTCTGTTTAAAAAAGTGCTATTGCTAACATGTTGTAAGCCGCCCTGAGTCTAAGGAGAAGGGCGGCATAAAAATCAAATAAATAAATAAATAAATAAATAAATAAATAAATAAATAAATAAATAAATAAATAAATAAGCAAGCAAGCAAGCAAGCAAGCAAGCAAGCAAGCAAGCAAGCAAGCAAACAAACAAACAAACAAACAAACAAATAAATAAATAAATAAATAATATACTTCATTTCAAAAATAAATGTATCGGCTCATAGATGATCTAGTTCAGTGATGGCGAACTATTTTTTCCCTTGGCTGCTGAAGTAGTGTACACACGCGCTATCGTACACTTGCCTGTGCCAACAGCTCCATTCAAGCCCCCCCCCCAAGCACCTCCACTCCCCCATTTTCTGACTTCCAGTGGACCCGTTAGGCCCATTTTTTGCCAGCCTACAGAGGCTTTCTTGGACCTTGGGGAGGGCAAAATCGTCCTCCCCTGCCCTCCTGGAAGCCCTTTGGAGGCCAAAAACACCCTCGCAGAGCCGCTATCTGAGCAAAAAATCAACTGGCAGGTGCCCACATGTGCGCTGGAGCAAATATGGCTATGCGTGCCACCTGTGGCATGTGTGCCATAGGTTCGCCATCATGGATCTAGTTAGTATTCCTTGTGTAGATCAAAGGTCATATGGTTGGGCAAGCCCAAATAGGACACAAAGCCACATATGGATGCTCAGTTCACATTATGCTATTAGCATAAGTTACCATGGGCTTTTGCTCAGGCCTTGCAAACACTGAGTTCTTCAAGCCTGGAGAAATTCTAGCCTGTAGCAAAATGTAACAGGAGTGACGTGCCTGCTGGCATTATCAAAGCACATTCTTTGCCAAGACTCCATAAAGTTACTCTTAAAGTTCTATCTTTGTGTCCTTGTACCTGCAACATTATCAATGAGACAATTCATTGTTTGCAAGTTAACACATCATGTAAAACTGTGCATATCCATAGATGAAGTACTGTAAGAGATAACATTCATTATAAGAGAGTTGGCTTCATTCATTCCTACATGTCTCTTGTCTCTCTTAAAACCTTTCTCCACTCTTCAATCTAGGACAGCTAGGAATTTTCTGAATGCCTCCGTGTCTCTGATCTTGTCTCTGAGATGGCCAATGGCTCTAATGGTGAGAAGAAAAATCTTCATACATAGCAACATGAGTGGCAAATGCCAGTTGGAAGCTCACTATAGAAGCAAAATATGGTCACTTCTTTAGCTACAAAAATCCAAGAGGCTCACTCAATTCAAAGTATTGGTTATGACCTGTAAAGCCCTTCATGGCATCGGACCGTAATACCTTCAGGACCGCCTTCTGCCGCATGAATCCCAGCGACTGATTAGGTCCCACAGAGTTGGCCTTCTCTGGGTCCCGTCGACAAAACAATGCCATCTGGTGGGATCCGGGGGGAAGAGCCTCCTCTGTGGCAGCCCCGACCCTCTGGAATCAACTACCCTCGGAGATCAGGACCATCCCCACCCTCCTTGCCTTTCACAAACTCCTAAAAACCCACCTTTGCTTGCAGGCGTGGCGAAATTGATTCCCCTTGGCCGCTCCGTTTTATGTATGGTTTGTTTGGGTTGCATGAATGTTTTTAATCAAGGGCTTTTTTAACTGTGCTGCCTTTTTAATCTTTAGATTTGTATTTTGTGTTCTTGTTGTGAGCCACTCCGAGTCTTCCGAGTGGGGCGGCATACAAATCAAATCAGATCCGATCAAATCAAATCAAATCAAATCAAATCAAATCAAATCAAATCAAATCAAATCAAATCAAATCAAATCAAATCAAATCAAATCAAATCAAATCAAATCAATAAATAAATCATGTGCTTCTCATAATGCACATCTGGCACAAAACCTTTTCTTCCATGATGGACCTTCCATATCTAAGTGCATCCTCCAGACACCTAATATTTACCCATGTCCAGAAGCTATAGCAGGCAATAAGCAGCAACATTGTTCTGTACCCTATGACTTATCCCAGCCATTGGTTGTGATCCCACATAATATTACCAATTAATTAATTAATTAATTAATTAATTAATTAATTTAGTGTATGGCAATATTTCCAATATAAATAGTCTATATATTTTTTTAAATGTTCTTGATTTATTTGTGGGCTTCTCAATGACATCTAATAGATTATTGTGCGGCAGGAATAGTGCTGTGGTTCACCTCCAATCAGATAGGATCAGGACCCTATGATGTGGCTTGTTCACCTTTGTAGTGTTCCTGTTGTGAGCCACTCCAAGTTTTTGGAGAGTGGCAGCATACAAATCTAATAAATAATAAATTATTATTATTATTATTATTATTATTATTCTAATGGGTTTACTTTAAAAAAAGTCTAACTCCGTAAAGGCCTTTTCTTTCTCTTATTTAGAAATGCAAGTGATAATGCCATTGACTTGCCTGGAAATCTTTCTAAAATATTTTTAATGTTGAAGAGTATGTTTATGACTTGCAAGCAGCTTGCAGTTGCTTACCCGGTGCTGGGAAAATCATGGAAAGTATCCATGCTTGTACATTCAATTGAAAAATTGCATAGAGAAAGGATTATCGGCAATTGTAATATTGATATCATGCATTTCCTTCAAGATAACGTCAGGCATGGGGAAATTGATTCCCCTGGGCCCTCTCTGCTTTATGTATGGTTTGTATGAGATGTATGATTGTTTTTTTATATTAAGGGTTTTTAAATTGTCTTTTTTAACTGTTGGATTTGTATTGTTTTGTTGTTGTAAGCCACTCCGAGTCTCCGGAGAGGGGCAGCATACAAATCTAATTAATAACAATAATAATAATAATAATAATAATAATAATAATAATAATAATAAGTAATAATTCTGTAAAGAAACAGATGAAACAATCGATCACATACTCAGCTGATGCAAAAAGATTGCACAGACTGACTACAAGCATAGACATGATGCTGTGGCACAGATGATCCACTGGAACTTGTGCTGGAACTACCATTTCCCAGTGGCAAAGAACTGGTGGGATCATAAGCCCGAAAAAGTGGTTGAAAATGAGCAAGCAAAACTACTGTGGGACTTCCGACTTCAGACTGACCGAATTCTGAAGCATAACACACCAGACATCCTGATTGTGGAGAAAAAGAAAGTATGGATCATCGACATCGCAATCCCAGGAGATAGCAGAATTGAGGAGAAGCAGCTAGAGAAATTAGTGAAATACGAAGATCTAAAAATCGAGCTGCAACGACTCTGGCATAAGCCCATGAAAGTGGTCCCAGTGGTACTTGGCACACTGGGCACAGTGCCAAAAGGATCTCAGCGGACATTTGAAAACCATCAGAATTGACAAAATCTCCATCTGTCAATTGCAAAAGGCCGCTTTACTGGGATCGGCAACCATAATTTGCCGCTACATCACTCAGTCCTAGGTGCATGGGAAGCGCCCGACTGGTGATGAAATACGAAATCCAGCATAGTGATCTCGTTTGCTGTGTTGCACTGACATAATAATAATAATAATAATAATAATAATAATAATAATAATAATAATAATAATAATAATAATAATAATAATAATAATAATAATAATTTATTATTATTATTATTATTATTATTATTATTATTATTATATGATTTTCTGTTCCCTGCATTCTGTGCTCATAAGCATATTGTAGGACTGACAGAAGGCAGTCGGAAGACGTTCAGCTGGTAGATTTCATAACCACGGGTTTATGAAAAAAAATACCTACCCGTTTCTTTGCATTCTAGTCATCTCTGCTGCTGGCTCAGCTTGAGAACACTTGTAGTCCAACAATTCTGTGATTGCCAGATATGAAGCATCCTTATTCCTTCTTTGAAAATCCAAGGACATTTTCCCCAGGATTAGCTGCTTTTGTTCTTAGAGGTTCATATTGTTGTCTCCTCTAATGCTTTTCAGAATATATTATGTTATTTACACTCTTATTTACAAATACGCAGCTTCAGCACCGGAGTGCAGCCAAGTACTCACTTTGTAAGTTTCTATAAAACAGGAGAATTCGTAATTTTCAGGTTTGCTACTTATAATCAGTCAATCAGCAGAATATTTATAAAGAATTAAAGCAAGAGTAGATCTTAACTGCTTAGATAATTGTAGTGCTTCGTGATGTCCTCCTTTCAAAAGCCGATGCCCATGCATGCTACACAGTAGGTGAAGTACTGTACTCTACATGTTTCATAATAGGAAATGAAATATGTTTTGAAGGAACCATTTCCAATCAGATATCTCCTTTAGGCAAAAAAATAAACTGCATCAATGACATAAACTGAAAAGTATCACTGGGAATAAAACACAGTGCAGTATGAATAAAACACAATATTGCCTGGCTAAAAAACTTGGCGCTATATTCAGCTATAAAGAATAACTATATTTATTATATTATATATATAATAAATGAATTATATTCCACTATAAAGAATGTTTTTAATAAGGTACAGGAGGGAAGTGTTTTTAATAGGAAAGTGAACATAAGAACAAGGGGACACAGTCTGAAGTTAGTTGGAAGAAAGATCAAAAGCAACACGAGAGAATATTATTTTACTGAAAGAGTAGTAGATCCTTGGAACAAACTTCCAGCAGACATGGTTGGTTAGTCCACAGTAACTGAATTTAAACATGCCTGGGATAAATATATATCCATCCTAAGATAAAATACAGGAAATAGTATAAGGGCAGACTAGATGGACCATGAGGTCTTTTTCTGCCGTCAATCTTCTATGTTTCTATGTAACAAGTGAGTCCTATTTCTTTACTTCTTAGTAAAATAATAGTAAAGTAGACTTCCTTCCTTCCTTCTGACTATTAGTAAAAATATAAATACATAATAATACATAGAGAAAACATTAGTTGGCCAAATCCGGAACATGGAAGAACAATTTCAATGATCTCCCATGTAAATATAAAGAAAGATTAAAAGTTGTTTTCAAATTTAATATTAGTTACATTTATTATGCATTTTAATAAAAGAACACTTAATCAGAAAATGAAATAACTTCTAGGAGAGGAAAATTCAATCATAATCAAATCGGGTCCTATAAATAATTCATTGCATATTTTGTAACCAAAGTAAATATAGTATTTTTACATTCCAAAGAGGAAATGAGTTTCATGAAAGGCCTTATTCTTTTGCAGACTTCCATATTCTCTGTTCCATCTTTGCATATTTCTTTTTCCTATTGGGGTTAAATGTCAAATATTTTGTCCAGTTATGGGAATGAAAAAAGGTAAATGATAGATATTGTGTGTCTTTCATGCATGTTTGAATCTAGAGGTGTGTGCGTGCATGTGTGTGTGTGTGTTGGAGTTTAGGGAGAACTTCAACTGCCCAAAAGGACTCCCTACCATAAACTGCACAGAAATTCAATGAAAAGGTTTAAATATTTGAAAACTCTGCATGCCATCAGTGAAGTCACAAATCGCTTTTGTATCCTTTGTCTCCATATTGAAGCCATTAAAACTGAACTGAATACACCCTTCTATTTAAAAACAGACCTTATAATAATTATTTGCCTTTCCTTAAAAATGATCCAGGTAGAAAGTGTTTGCAATGCTAGACTAAAACTCTTAAACTATAATTATTAATTATACATAACAGAACATAATAGATATAGATATTTATATTTATATGTTCCTATCAACTTTATTTCTCTATGTTAAAAATAAATAGATGTGTTATGTATATACAAACTCATATCTCTCTCTCTCTCCATACACCCACACCCACATTATCCATACATGTGTGCGTGTATACACCCCCCCACACACAGATATACCGTTCCTCATGTTGTGGTGACCCCCAACCATAAGTGTAGCACCAAGGGCAGACTAGATGGACCATGAGGTCTTTTTCTGCCGTCAATCTTCTATGTTTCTATGTTTCAATTATTGCAACAGAGCTTTATGCTGGCTGGCAGGAAGGTCAGAGGGACACCCCCACTGTAAATTCCTGATTGGTTGGATTGTAAAAATATGTCCCAAGGCACCAGAAAAGAAGCTTTAGTTCCTAATACCATGGAAAATTTGTCTTTTCCCATTGGTCTTAGGTGACCCTTGTGAAACGGTCATTTGACCCCCAAAGGGTCAAATGACCACTGTTCTATAAAATAAAGGAAAGCTGAAATAAGATAATTAAAACAGTTTGGTTTCACTTAGTCTTTGTCGTTCTTTGTTTAATAACTTAGTTGCCAGTCCCAATTGTAGTTGCTAAACGGTTTGCAATATCTGAGTGGTCTTAGGCCAATCTGTTTCTTTCACCCTAGGAAACAGATAACTGTTTCTAAAATATTACTAGTAAAATTGCAGAGACATGTCCAGGAAGTCTCCAGGGGTCAAATGCACAACAACCACCATAAAAACATTAATAGAAAAACAAAAACAAAATGACATATTGTCCTTTTTCTTAAAATGCAAAGCCCAAGATCATTCAGGATGTATCGGAAAAGGTTTAGTTCTTCTATGTGTAGCCATGAAGAGCATGCTCAAAAATTGTTTAATATTTTGAAATATTTCTTTCTTTACAGTAATCACAGCGCTCCGAGTCTCCGAGCGGTAATCACCACTCCAAGTCTTTGGAGGGGGTGGCATACAAATCTAATTAATAACAATAACAATAACAATAGCAATAGCAATAGCAATAACAATAACAAACAACACAACAACACAACAACACAACAACACAACAACACAACAACACAACAACACAACAACACAACAACACAACAACACAACAACACAACAACACAACAACACAACACAACAACACAACAACACAACAACACAACAACACAACAACACAACAACACAACAACACAACAACACAACAACACAACAACACAACAACACAACAACACAACAACACAACAACACAACAACACAACAACACAACAACTCAACAACACAACAACACAACAACACAACAACACAACAACACAACAACACAACAACACAACAACACAACGACAAACACAATAATACAATAACAAACGCCCCTCAAATTTGACTCAAAGTTCTTTTAGTGCCAGATAATGATGTGTTTCTTTTCCTAGAGCTGATCAAGAGTATATTTTTGTGGTGTGTGTGTGTTTGTGTAGGGAAAGCGAGGAGGGAAAGCCAGCTTTTTCTTCTGATTTCAATTCTCTACCTTGTGCTTGTTTGATCTGGTGGTGTTCTAACAAGGGCCTTTTTCATTCTGAACATTTCTGCTTCTGCTGTCATTTTGAATCTCTAGCTTTTGCTGTAAGCCAACCAGAATATATCAGTCCTATTCTGGCATGTAGCATGCTTGACTATATCAATAATAGATAAAATGGCAGTAGCAGCAACAACAGGTTTAAAAAGTTAGGCATGAACAAATGCCAGTGTAAAAAGGGCTATAGAGCAGCAGGCCCCAATTTGCTGGGTTTAGAACCAGGGACTGCCCCTTTCAGCACCAGGGTTTCCACGGGTTTCGTGGAAAACAATTTTTCCACAAACCAGAATTTCAGTTTCATCACTCAACTGTACAGCCTGGTTCCTAATAGGCTGAGGGGTGGGGTTGGGATCTTCTGTTACAGAGTATGTGTTTTTATTATTATGAATTAGATTTCTATGGCACCCTTCTCGAAATGACTCATACTCTGAATGTGTTTCCAGATAAATAGTATGATTTTTGCAAGTTCAAATGACCCTGACTTCCATATAAAGTGGTACCTCTACTTACGGACTTAATTCATTCGGTGACCAGATTCTTAAGTAGAAAAGTTTGTAAGAAGAAGCAATTTTTCCCATAGGAATCAATGTAAAAGCAAATAATGTGTGTGATTGGGCAATACACATGGTGGGTGGAGGCCCTTTTTCCTCCCAGGAGATTCCTAGACAGGCCCCATGGAGGCTTCTCCCTGCCTTTTCTGACCTTGTTTCCATCCAGGAGATTCCTAGACAGGCCCCACGGAGGCTTCTCCCTGCCTTTTCCGATTACAGTTTTGGAGTCTCGGGTTTGTAAGTGGAAAATGGTTCTTGAGAAGAGGCAAAAAAATCTTTAACACCTGGTTCTTATCTAGAAAAGTTCGTAAGTAAAGGCGTTTGTAGGTAGAGGTACCACTGTATTGCCTCCCAGGTTCCTTTCAATTTCTTACAACTCTTGTTTGACAAATTAAAACAAATCTGTTAAGGAAGAATATATACACCACTTTTTCATGTTTTTTTAAACTAATAGGACTGATACCACCTGGGAACACTGTGGTGGGACAGTGGTTGGAATGCAGTATTACAAGCAAACTCTGCTCACAGCCAGGAGTTCAATCCTGACTGGCTCAAGGTTGACTCAGCCTTCCATCTTGCTGATGTTGGTAAAATAAGGGCTCAGAATGTTGGGGACTTTATGCCAATGTTGTAAACTATCCAGAGTGCTTCAAAACATTGTGGGGCAGTATATAATTGTAAGCACTGTTGCTATTTTTTCTGCATTTTTAAAAAAAATGTACATCAGGGTAAAATAGTTATTTTTGCTATATATTGTATATAACAATATTTCATATAATAGAAAATAACTGTGCCAAACACAATTAGTAAACACATACCGTGCTGTAAAATGTCATACCAGATTAAGTTGGTAGTACAGTGGTACCTCATGATACGAACCCCTCGTCTTACAAACAACCCGAGATACGAACCCAGGGTTCAGAAATTTTTTGCCTCTTCTTACAAACTTTTTCCTTCTTACGAACCCACCGCCGCTGCCACCGAGAAGCCCTGCCCCCCAGCTGTCGCTTTTTGAAACAGCCGGGGGGCTTCTCAGCATCCTCCTGAACCCGAACGCCAAACCCGAACTTCCAGGTTCGGCATTCGGGAGGCCACCGAGAAGCCCCCCGGCTGTTTCAAAAGGTGACAGCCAGGCGGCGGGGCTTCTCGGCAGCCTCCCGAACCCAAACTTTTGCCGAACTTCCGGGTTCGGCGTTTGGGAGGCCGCCGAGAATCCCCGCCACCCGGCTGTCACCTTTTAAAACAGCCAGGGGGCTTCTCGGCAGCCTCCCAAATGCCGAACCCCGAAGTTCGGGTTTGGCGTTCAGGTTCAGGAGGACGCTGAGAAGCCCCCCGGCTGTTTCAAAAGGTGACAGCCGGGCGGCGGCGTTTTTTTGCGTGTTTTGTTTTCGTTGCACGGATTAATTGATTTTACATTGTTTCCTATGGGAAACAATGTTTCGTCTTACCGTCTTACGAACTTTTCGTCTTACGAACCTCCCCCTGGAACCAATTAGGTTCATAAGACGAGGTATTACTGTATATTGTTGTCATTATTGCTATCATTACTTTTAGTTGAATGCAAGCTGTGATAAAGTAGTTGGCATTATTTTGATACATGAAAACAATAAAAGAAACAGAAATAAAATGTCAAATAAATGTATATCTGTTGTTGATGTTACAAAACTGATGCCTTACCATCTATTTCATTTTTGTTGTTGTTCAATTCCATTTTTCCTAGAACCCAATCTGAGAAAGCACCCAGGGGTGAAAGAAGCAGAAAGGAAGAACCGCAAGGTAAAACAGTGGTAGTTAATATGTTGGCATGGAGAAGAATTTTCAAAGCTGTTCAGTATCTTCCCACAAATTGCTGCAACAGTGGGTAAGGCCAACCAGAAAATTGGGAACCAGAGAACAAAGAGATGAGGATCTCCATTCTTACTCATTCTAACAAGTAAGAGAGCCATCGTGGGGCTTCCCAGATTCGCCCACGTATCTACAACACTCCGTGGCCTGCATTGGCTGCCGATCAGTTTCCGGTCACAATTCAAAGTGTTGGTCATGACCTTTAAAACCCTACATGGCATTGGACCAGAGTACCTCCGGAACCGCCTGCTACCGCACGAATCCCAGCGGCCGATAAGGTCCCACCGACTAAACAATGTCGTCTGGCGGGCCCCAGGGGAAGAGCCTTTTCTGTGGCAGCCCCGGCCCTCTGGAATCAACTCCCCCTGGAGATTAGAACTGCTCCCACGCTCCTTGTCTTCCGTAAACTACTTAAGTCCCACCTATACCGCCAGGCATGGGGGATTTGAGACACCTTTCCCCCAGGCTCATTATAATTTATGTTTGGTATGTATGTGCTGTTTGGTTTTTAATTATGATAGGGTTTCTAGGCTTTTTTTAATATTAGATTTGTGGCAGTATAATATTGTTTTTATCGTTGTTGTGAGCCGCCCCGAGTCTTCGGAGAGGGGAGGCATACAAATCTAATAAATTATAATTATAATTTATTATTATTATTATTATTATTATTATTATTATTATTATTATTATTAAGATGTTTGGTCTACCTATAGTGTTTCTGAACAGGAATGCCTACTTCTCAGCAAGACACGTGTTGCCGTCTCTTGCTTATTTTACTTCTAACAATCAAGCCTTCAGGGGGTATATCAATGTCCTCCTGAGTTTCTGCCTCAAATATATCAGCATGCAGTCCACTTAGTAATAATGATTTTTTCCAATGATGATCATGCTTCTCATTTTAACACAAATGCCTTTAAAGCCTAAGATTTCCTTGATTTTCTCAGGCACCTTTAAACAAATTTTCTGGCTTATTCATATTACAATATTACAATAGAAATATAAATAGCATGATTTATTTCTCTTCTCCCCTTCCAGAAAGAAAAAAAGTTGTAATAATGAACAGAAATTTTCAGTTCTTTGGAATACATTGTTTAAAAACGGTTTAGTGATTCATCAACCGGGGTGCCATTCCCCAGCTCCTGGGGGACACAAATGACATTTATGTTCCACTGGTTGCTTAGAGCATAGGTAAAGTAGTCTCCAAGTTGAAGTAGAGGGTAGATGAGGGAGTGAAAACTTTTATAATAAGATAATAGCAGTGGGGAATAGAGGAAAACCTAACAGTTCTAATGTTACTTGATCCATAAAACTAACATTTCTTATCAAGTTTAAACTGAGACTCAACCAAAGGTTAAAACCACATGAGGCTTTGGGCTAGTTTCTTAAATTTCAGATTAGTAACAATCCCATTAATGCCTGTATTTTAAACAAATATGACTGGATGCAATCTACAATAGTAATAGGTTAATATTATAATCTCAGCTAAAGTATTGACAATGTTGATACATTTTCATTTCGTTTTTCCTGCCTCCCTGTTGTAAATGCATTGTTCCTATTCCTTTATTTCTTAAAACCTATCTTTCCCTTTTTAAGGGCCAAATATTTATGTTATCAATTGACTAGCTGCTATCTACACCTGACTTTTTATTTTTTTCTTTCTTTCTTTCTTTCTTTCTTTCTTTCTTTCTTTCTTTCCTTCTTATTTGTTTATTTGTTTATTTGTTTATTTGTTTATTTGTTTATTTGTTTATTTGTTTATTTGTTTATTTGTTTATTTGTTTATTTGTTTATTTGTTTATTTGTTTATTTGTTTATTTGTTTATTTGTTTATTTGTTTATTTGTTTATTTGTTTATTTGTTTATTTGTTTATTTGTTTATTTGTTTATTTGTTTATTTGTTTATTTGTTTGTTTGTTTGTTTGTTTGTTTGTTTGTTTGTTTGTTTGTTTGTTTGTTTGTTTGTTTGTTTGTTTGTTTGTTTGTTTGTTTCTTTCTTTCTTTCTTTCTTTCTTTCTTTATTCATTCATTCATTCATTCATTTATTTAGATGCTGCCCCTCTCGGAAGACTCAGGGCGGCTTACAACATATAAAAGAACAATATAACCATCCTAAATCCAATTAATTTAAATTAATTAATGTATAAACACTAGTGTTGTGGTTGGCTCTGGCCCAGCTCCTGCCCCAAGGAATGTGGAGGTGGATGCAGGGGAAACATCAACATGTCATAGGCCTGTTTTATTGCCGACAGAGTCAGGGAGTGCAGTTTCCTCGGACGAAGAAGAAGGTGGGGGTGACTTGGAAGAGGGGGGCTTGGCACACAGCCCAGGAAGCCAATCTCCATTATCTTCGGTTGATTCGGATGAGGAAGTGTTAGATCCACGCAAGCGCAGAATTACGCATAGAAGAGACCAATTGAGGAAATATTACAGGAGATAAGAGAGGCCACCTGTGTTTGGGTGGGGCTCCAGTAATTAGAGCCGCTGGTTTAAATAGCAGCAACGGCTGGCTTGGGCCGTTGTGGAAGATTATCTGATTGTTGTTCTTCAGGACTGTGCTTTGCTGTTTCCGGACTTTGTTTGTTGATTTTTCACGACTTTGAAACCAAAGCAGAGCAAAGTGTGTGTGTTTCACTTCGTGGGAGAAGGAGGGCTGTGATGTTTCTTCACAGCTGCTAGCTAAGTACTTAAGGACTGATTAAGGGGATTGTACAGACTACCAGGTTGTTTTGGGAAGAGTGCTCTTTTGCAATACAAAAAGGGTGCTTTGTTTCTTTTGAATTTTTGGGATAAAGAACATTGTTTTCGAACTTTCAAGTGTGTGTGTGTCTGAAATTTGTGCCCTTGAATTTTCGGGAGACTCATTCCATAGATCCTGGCAGAACACCCTAGTAACATTAAAAATCACTCATTATCATTCCCAATATCTTTAAGTAGGCTAGATCTTTACATCCATTTCACAGCCAGAGGCTTAGCTCAGGGCTGAAATTCAAAAAAAATTCCCTACTGGCTTGGTGGGCGTCGCAGGGCAAGGATACTGTAAAATCTCCCTTCCCACCCAACTCCAGGAGAAGGATACTGCAAAGTCCCCATTCCCTCCCCACACCTGGGGGAAGGTGTCTGCAAAAATCTCCATTCCCACCCTATTCCAGGGTAAGAAAAATGCAAAATCTCCAAATCCGATTTTATGTACTGATCCAGCTCCGAGTGTTTACCCTGCCTCACTAGGGGGAAACTAAGAGAGCTGGTTTGATTGGGAAAAATAAAGGAGAAGGGAGAGAGCTTGGATCTCTTTGCTACCCTCTCTCCAGCCCTCCTGTCTTTCCCCCTGCTTGAGAAGTGGCTGCGAGAGGAGTTTAGCTGGCTCAGGTAGGATTAGCTATCAGACTGGGGAAACTGTGGGGAATTCCAGACTGGCAGGACAGCTGGGGAAAGCATGAGTGAGAGTGCAATGCAGCTCCTTGAATTTCGGCAGCGCATAGCTCTCAGTGTTTGAAAGAAAATGGGCATCAGGAGAATTTTTTCCGACAGCTGCGCAGAGCCACCTTTTACTTCCAGCAATTGGAGGAAGGCGCTTTTTGCGGCTGCCACAAATCAATCAAGATTGTCTTCCATCTCTCCTTCATTGGTTGCTGCATATCTGTGGGCAGAGTGGAGCGTTGCTCCATGGGTGTCGCATCAGCAGGCTGGAGGGCTCATTCCTCCATGATCCTGCCCGGCTGGTATGGCTGCTGTACACTGACGAGAGGGCGAGGCTGTCAAGAGCCGTCGCTGCCTCTGCAAAGGTTGGTCCAAAATGGGGTGTGGGGGTGCCACATGTGTGGTGGATGCATGTATTCATGGTGCAATGCACATGTGTGCAAGGGTGTGTGCACCCATGCACAGGGGATTATGGATGCTGGCCCATGGGAGTGCTGTCACACACGCATGTATTTTTTGGCACATGGCAACAAAAAGGTTCATCATCACTGGCATAGGTGGTACGTGGCTCAATAGTAGTAATTGTGACAGGAATCTTGGCGTATTAGTGGAGTCATACTTATCACTTACATATGAGCCAGCAGCTGCACTGCTGCAGCTGCCAAAAAAGCTAACACAGTCCTAGGCTGCAGTAACAGGGATAAAATCAAAATAACATGAAGTGTCTGTTACGTACTGTCATACAGAGTAAAAATTTGCATATCTGCCGCTGATTGGCTAATCAAGCAGGACAAATGAACTGCTGTCAGGGGCCAGCTGGCTACAGGGAAGCCATTAAAAGCGGATTCCCTGCAGTCTGCCAGCACTTGGTATTACAATCTGTCAGCCTCTGCATTTCTTCTTGTCCTGTTTGCCTCGGCTCCCATAGTAATGCTGGGAAGGGGAGGAAAAATTGGAGTTTTGAGAGTGGGGGAGCATGCTGGAGGTTACTCTGTTTGAAGTTTTGAATACTGTTAGGGGAAAGTTAGTCCCACCATTCTCTCCCTGGCACAGCTAGGCATTATGGACTTGTTTACAGCCCACTCAAGGTCAACAGCTGCAGCATGCCAGATTTGGAAGACCTAATGGCTGATGAACCCACCTGACACTTCAAGATGTGGGGATTATATGGATGGCCCATCCAATGAACCTGGGAGGAACCTGCTTTCCTTTTGTTGCATTCACTTCCTGTCTAGTAAAAGTACTTTTTCTAATTCAAATGGATTTGGAGTTTCCTTTACTGAGCCCTGAAGGGAAGCACAGTTCACGTAATCAGCTTAAAAAATAAATGGTGCTGAACAGTTCGACTCTACATTTATGCGCGAATCTAACAGTGTTACTACTGATTTATAGTATCTTGGTAAGACCACATTTGGAGTACTGCAGCCAGTTTTGGTTGCCACAATGTAAAAAAGATGTTGAGACCCTAGAAAGAGTGCAGAGAAGAGCAACAAAGATGATTTAGGGGACTGGGAGATAAAGCGTATAAAGAACGGTTGATGGAATTGAATATGTCTAATTTAATGAAAAGAAGGACTAGGAGTGCCATGATAGCAGTGTTCCAATATATAATGGGCTGCCTTAAAGAAGAGGAGGTCAACTTATTCTCCAAAATACCAAAAGGCAGGAGAAGAAGCAATGGGTGGAAATTAACGAAGGAGAGAAACAACCTAGAACTGAGGAGAAATTTCCTGAAAGTTGAAACAATTAATCAGTGGAACAACTTGCCTCCAGAAGTTGTGGAGGCTCCAATACTAATAGTTTTTAAAGAAGAGATTGAACAATCATTTATAAGAAATGAAATAGGATTTCCTGCTGAGCAGTGGGTTGGACTCGAAGACCTCTAAGATCCCTTCCAATTGTGTTATGATATACGATCTGCCAAGAATCAGAAAGTGAGTCATTGAAATGTAGATGTTAATTCAGAATCCTAAGAATTATGCATCTTGAGGCTGACTTATAACAAAACATACAACAAAAATCTCTGTTAGATTAAAGAATTTTTAATCGTTAATGATATGGCTTCTAAAAAAGATAAAATACATTAATGATAACAAGATGACATTCGCCCACCCAAATTAGAAGCTCATCAGAGTTGCTTAATTCTTAATTCTCCGCAGAGTTACAAAAAGCCAAAAATGTAAATAAAGAAAACAGTTGTATATATGTAGAGTGATATCAAAAGAAACTGATAATTCACTTGGGAGGTAACACAGATAAAAAATAGCACAAAGAACCAGTAGGAGAAAAATGAACATGTCCATCCAGAAAAGCAGATTGCTTATGAAATTCAATTCCTTAAGATCCATTAATTTCAATGTACAGTATTGGACTAAAATCAGTGTTGGGTAACTGAAAAGGATTTTCTTTGAAACAAGAGAGAAGGAAGCCAAATGAGTTCTGAGTGAATAGCTATCTGCATAGGGGAGAAACTGTGATTGAAGGCCTAAGTGAGGTGTTTTTAATGAGTTGAAAATCAGAAAGAACAGTAGGTGTATCAGAATGTTAGATAATTTGGCAACGTTGGTACAGTGATATTGTTTAGGCCAGAAGATGGTAAGCAGATGCCCCCAATCAATTTCTTTAATGTTCATCACCTTCCCTGTCCCCCCCTCTTTGTGTTAGGCCTGGAAATTATCTTGGGCATTGTTACTTGGAACCCCAATAATTTGTCTATCTGCTCTGCTTGCCTGTTGCCATCCATTTCTCTGTCCATCATAACAGCTACTAATTACATCTATCCAAATACCACATAAATGTAATGGATATATGTTGTGGTTGGTTCTGGCCCAGCTCCTGCCCCAGGGAATGTGGAGGTGGATGCAGGGGAAACTTAAACATGTCACAGGCCTGTGCTATTGCTGACAGAGTCAGTTCAGAGTTTAGTTTCCTTGGACGAAGAAGAAGGTGGGAGTGACTCAGCAGAGGGGGGCTTGGCACACAGCCCAGGCAGTCAATCTCCCTTATCTTCCATTGATTCGGATGAAGATGTTTTGGACCCACGCAAGCGCAGAATTATGCGTAGAAGAGACCAAGTAAGGACATATTACAGGAGATAAGAGTGGCCACCTGCGTTTGGGTGGGGCTCCAGTAATTAGTGCTGCTGCTATAAATAGCAGCATGTGGGTTTGGCCATTGTGGAAGAGTATCTGGTCGCAGTTCGTCAGGAATCCTGTGTTGCTGGTTTCTGGACTTTGTTGATTTTTCACGCCTTTGAAAACAAAGCAGAGCAACATGTGTGTGTGTGTGTGTCTCACTTCGTTGGAAGAAGAAGGAGTGTGAAGTTTCTTCACAGCTGCTAGCTAAGTACTTAATGACTGCTTAAGGTTAATTGTACAGTGCTCTTTGCAATACAAAAAGAGTGCTTTGTTTATTTTGAATTTTGGGATAAAGAACATTGTTTTGAATTTTCAAACATGTGTGTGTCTGAAATTTGTACCCTTGAATTTTCGGGAGGCTCCTACCAGAGAGCCCAGCAGAACAGATATATAGACAGACAGACCAGCAAGCAACCAGTATCTCAGAAGGAACCGCTCCGTGATGGAATGTATTGAGCAGGTAAGTCCCCAGGAGGGAGGGGCTGCAATCCAGAGAAGTAAGAGGCAACTCAGACCAGATATCAAATGTGAGAGAATAAGGGTGAAGACATATTCTGCCTATTAATGTATTATAGATGCAGATAGTAGAGTCTTCAAGTCTGGCAAGATTTTGTTTTATACATGTGACACAATAAAAAACTCAGTTTGGCAGAATCAAGTATTATTCTTGTTAATAATAATAATTAATAATAATAACAACAACAACAACAACAACAACAACAACAACAACAACAACAATAAATTACTTTTTAAAAAAGAATGTTCATTTTGGAACAACTGCCTTAACTTTGGCGTATTTGTTTCAAATAAGTGTCACTTTCTGTAGCCCTTCTGTTTTGCAACTCTAGAGAAACAGTTTTAAGAATATTACATTTGTGCTATGGCTCATGGCCATAACTGTTGGTGCCTCTGGCAGTTGTTTAAGTCTCTTATCTGTTCATATCATCTCCAATATTGACAGGGCATTTTAACATTGGCAGTAATATGAAAAAAGAAATAAGACTCACCTTACTGAATGGGTCAATCCATTGCCAAAGTCAAGATGCCTAGCTTTTTATAAATATTTTATTCCAGGTGGTTAAATATACAACCTTATAATGTTAAACACAATGGGCTTGCTACTTTAGTAGAACAGATTCAGTGTTTGGCAGAGAGAAGAAATACCATCCAAGATAATTTAGAACTGTCAGGAAAGCATCCTGACTGGGTCATTGCAGTTCATGTTTTAATAATCTAATCTGTAGAAGGAAGTCATAATTACTCTGCTGAAATAAGATGAGGTGGTCCTTTGTCCTCCAGCCAATAGAGTAGAGTAATTCCATTGTATTAATTGGATTCTTGAGCCTGCAATGCATTTCTTGGCTTTAGAGCAGATTGTTTTCAATAGGAAATTATAAAGACAGCCTAGAAACTAAAATCAGAAATGATTTTTTAACAGACTAGCAAAAGTATCAACATGAGTGACTTAAAAATACGAATATGAATATTCTGAGGCTATACTTTTAAAAAGACATTTAGTTTAGTTTAGTTTATTGGATTTATATGCCGCCCCTCTCCGAAAACTCGGGGCGGCTAACAGCAATCATAAACAATATACAGTAATAATCCAATACTAAAAGCGAATTTTTAAAAACCCTTTATATAAAAAACCAAACATACATACAAGCATACCATACATACAATTGTAAAGGCCTAGGGGGAGAAGGAATCTTAATTCCCCCATGCCTGGCGGCAGAGGTGGGTTTTAAGTAGCTTGCGAAAGGCAAGGAGGGTGGGGGCAATTCTAATCTCTGGGGGGAGTTGGTTCCAGAGGCCGGGGCCACCACAGAGAAGGCTCTTCCCCTGGGTCCCGCCAAGTGGCATTGTTTAGTTGACGGGACCCGGAGAAGACCCACTCTGTGGGACCTAACTGGTCACTGGGATTCGTGCGGCAGAAGACGGTCCCTGAGATAATCTGGTCCGGTGACATGAAGGGCTTTATAGGTCATAACCAACACTTTGAATTGTGACCGGAAACTGATCGGCAACCAATGCAGACTGCGGAGTGTTGGTGTGACATGGGCATATTTAGGGAAGCCTATGATTGCTCTCGCAGCTGCATTCTGCACGATCTGAAGTTTCCGAACACTTTTCAAAGGTAGTGTTTAGCTTTAGAAATTCTATAAACGATCATTTGATATTATATTCTGAAACACTCCTAGTTTCTAATGTATTAGGAAGCTGAGATATTAATCTACTACAATTTTCTTTCAAAGTAAAAACAACAAGAGTGGATTCTCTTGTGAACTGCAGTGTCCAAGTTTGTGCTTTTAACATTGGTTTCTCCTTCAATCTTCAATGTTTTCACAAGTTTCAAGCTTTTCTGGCCCTGTAATTGTCCAGCTTTGCCAACTCCCTGATGCCTCCATCCATCGTTATTGGATGAAAGCTATTTTTATCTAATTTCGCTTTTTCTATTTTTAAATCCGTTTTGTGAGTATTAATACGCTCAGCCATCTGCTAGGGAATTGACATACCAACTTGTCAAAAAAAACCCAACAACCTCAACAGCAACCCCAGTAGGAGATACCACTTATAATTCTATAAATTTCTGTACCAATGCACATAATATGGAAAACAAACAGGGCTAACCTGAAATTAGATGGTAGGAGGTATGGAAAAGAATCAGGGGCAATTAACATAGGAGAACAAATATATCATAGACACATTGAATCTTGGTAGGATGACACACAGATCTGGAACATAACCTTAGAGGCTGCAACTTATGTACAAAGAATAGAAAAAGAGAGGATGTGCTGTCCATAAAACAACCACATGCCTACAAATTAATTCAAAACTCAGAGTACAGAAATCCTGTTGAGAATATTTAGGTAAGAACTAAAGAAAATAAAAACAACTTTGATTTTTTAAATTATTATTATAAACCATCTGGCGAGGCAGAAGCTATATGAAATGAGGACATTCTGTGTCAGATAAATACAGTTTCAAATAGACCTGCAGTAATGACAGTGGGAGATTTCAACTACTGTGTTAGAAATGTAATTCTGCCAAAACATGGAGGTCTACAAAATTCCTCATCTCTACTGCTGACAATTTCATTTGTCAGAAAGTGAAATACAAAGCAAGACAATCTTCTTTCTCCTCTGAACCTGATCCTAATTGACAGAAAGGAATTGTTTGAAAAAGTACAGATTATTCAGACTTTGAGTCCAAGTGTCCATATTATCATTGAATTCATATTAGGGAGGAATAAGAAGAACAGAGAATATTCAAAATTGTATATTGGATTTCAGAAGAGCAGATTTTGATGAATCAAGGAAGATTAGTCATACGTAATGGTTTGGACAGTCTGGAAGTGAAATCTTTCTGGGAATCTAAAGCTCAGAATTAGCTGAAGTTTGTAAGAAATGTCCTTGTGCATCTCCAAGCCTGATTTGGATATGTCAGAAACCAATCAAATAATACAAAGATGCACTATGAGGAGAAAAGGGGGAATTGCTTTTAGCTGACAGTAAGAAAGTGAAGGAAAGCATATTCCTGTTCCTTTTGTTGTTAGTTGCAAAGTCATGTCTGACACATCATCACCCCATGGACAATGTTCCTCCAGGCCTTTCTGACCTCTAACATCCTCTGGAGTCCATTTAAGCTCACATCTTCAAACGCAGCCTGGTAACCCATTAACTGAAATGCTTTAGCACAGTGATGGCGAACCTTTTTTTCCCTCGGATGCCGAAAGCACATGGGCGAGCACTGTCATGCATAGTGCGAGTGTCCACACCCATAATTCAATGCCTGTGGAGGGCGAAACAGCCTCCTGCAGAGGTCCTCTGATGGTTGGAAACGGTATGTTTCCCAACTTCTGGTAAGCCTGGTAGGCCCATTTTTTGCCCTCCCCAGGCTCCATAAGCTTCTCCAGGCCCCTCAGAGGTTCTCCAGAAACCTAAAATGGCCTCTGAGAGCCTCCATGCTACCAAAAACAGCTGGCTGGCATGCACATGTGGGCTGGAATTGAGCTAGGGCAACAGTCCACATCCCGGCAGATATGGCTCTGCGTGTCACCTGTGGTACATGTGCCATCCGTTCGCCATCACTGCTTTAGCAGATCCTGAAGTAAGCAGGAGATTACATTAAATGGCCTTTAGAAACATATAAACATAGAAACATAGAAACACAGAAGACTGACGGCATAAAAAGACCTCATGGTCCATCTAGTCTGCCCTTATACTATTTCCTGTATTTTATCTTACAATGGATATATGTTTATCCCAGGCATGTTTAAATTCAGTTACTGTGGATTTATCAACCATGTCTGCTGGAAGTTTGTTCCAAGGATCTACTACTCTTTCAGTGAAATAATATTTTCTCACATTGCTTTTGATCTTTCCCCCAACTAACTTCAGATTGTGTCCCCTTGTTCTTGTGTTCACTTTCCTATTAAAAACACTTCCCTCCTGAACCCTTTAACATATTTAAATGTTTCGATCATGTCCCCCCTTTTCCTTCTGTCCTCCAGACTATACAGATTGAGTTCATTGTCAATATCTTTTTGTAGGTGAGGTCTCCAGAACTGAACACAGTATTCCAAATGTGGTCTCACCAGCGCTCTATATAAGGGGATCACAATCTCCCTCTTCCTGCTTGTTATACCTCTAGCTATGCAGCCAAGCATCCTACTTGCTTTTCCTACTGCCTGGCCACACTGCTCACCCATTTTGAGACTGTCAGAAATCACTACCCCTAAATCCTTCTCTTCTGAAGTTTTTGCTAACACAGAACTGCCAATGCAATACTCAGATTGAGGATTCCTTTTCCCCAAGTGCATTATTTTACATTTCGAAACATTAAACTGCAGTTTCCATTGCTTTGACCATTTATCTAGTAAAGCTAAATCATTTACCATATTACAGACCCCTCCAGGAATATCAACCCTATTGCACACTTTAGAGTCATCGGCAAATAGGAAAATCTTCCCTACCAAACCTTCCCCTATGTCACTCACATCCTTTGCTACTTTATGATTCAATGATAGATCATTTTCCTCTTTGGTGCCATATATTATTGATTGTGTTTGCTTGTCCATATGACATTGAATATTCATTCTAGCTACTTCTTTGTACTGTTTGGAATTCAAGGGTTTATCTGAATTAGCTCTTTCTGATGTTGTGCAATGAAAAGAGAATGAAATGCTAGTTATTGTCAGCATACAAAAGATAGCTGTCCCTCCTCTCCCCCGCTTTACAGCCCAAAATGCAAAGAGCTGATGTATGAATGCCTCATATTTGGAAAAAAAATAAAATAAAACTCCTTTGTTTTTTCTGGCTCTACAAGAGTAGTCATGCAAGTCTGCGTGCATTGTGAGTAGAGGATGCTCAGAGGCAGTTTGCCTCCCATCTTTTTTCAGAAGCTCTGAAAGAAATTATCAAACATCTTTCTGATCATTAGCAGTTCCATTATGAAGCTGAAACAGCTTATGTCTCTCACTGTAAGACCCGTGAAGCCAAATGCTTTTGCATTAGGTATGTGCCAATTAACAGTCTTGCCTCATTAACAAACATTTTACCACCTACCCTATACTCTAATTCTGTTCTCATCTGACATAAACCATCTGCCTCTTTAATAGCCAATCTTTTTTATTTTGAAGAAGTAATGAGATTTTTCTTTTTTTTTTAAGAAAAGCAGAAGATGGAAAGGAAATAAAGCTGCTTCTGAAAGTTTATTCATGCTTTTGATAAAATTCATTGATAGTTTTTGAGAAGGAGACCAATTTACTAGGTGAATGTTTGGCAAGAAAATATAAGATACGATAAATGGGCCCTTCCAGACAGAAAAATGTATCACTCAAAAATCAGTTGTGATCCCACAATTATGACTGATTTGGGCTGCTAAGCTGTGGTGTCTTTATAATTAATGTAAAACAAGAATTCCTTATAAATGCTTTGTAGAACTTGTGGAAAACCGGATTCTTCATTTACTAAGACCAGTGGTTCTCAACCTCAGAATTTTAAGATGCATAGTCTTAAATTCTCAGAATTCCTCAACCAGGATGAAATTTTGGAAGTGGGTTCATGCATCTTAAAGTCAGCAAGGTTGAAAAATGCTGCATTGGAATACATGTCACATCTCTCTTTCTGCTTCTGAGATTTCTCCTATCCAAGCTAGTGAGGAGCCACGTTCTCAACTGAGCAGACTATTAAATCACCCCATGTTCTCTATAGACAACTCTTTTCTATACTCTTTTCTCAACTTAGCCTTAGCCAAACACATTTAGCCCATATCAGGTGTAATCAGGTGTAACTCAATGTTTAGCAGTATCAGGTGTATCAGGTGTTATCAGGTGTAACTCAATGTGTAACAGTAAGAAAAAAGCATCTACTGAAAGAGGTAAAAGGAAGCAAACTTCTACAATCTGCATTATGATTGGTAGAACCAGTATCTCGCGAGTCAAAAAGAGGGCGGGGAAAATATTTACTGACCCCTCACATCCTGGACACAAATTGTTTCAACTCCTACCCTCGAAACATTGCTACAGAGCACTGCACACCAAGACAACTAGACACAAGAACAGGTTTTTTCCAAACGCCATCACTCTACTAAACAAATAATTCCCTCAACACTGTCAGACTTTCTACTAAATCTGCACTTCTATTCTACTAGTTTTTCTCATCATTCCTATCACCCATTTCCTCCCATGTTGACTGCATGACTGTAACTTGTTGCTTATATCCTAAGATTTTTATTAATATTGCTTCTTCATTGCTTATTTGACCCCTATGACAATCATTAAGTGTTGTACCACATGATTCTTGACAAATGTATGTTTTATTTTATGTACGCTGAGCATATGCACCAAGACAAATTCCTTGTGTGTCCAATCACACTTGGCCAATAAAAATTCTATCTATCTATCTATCTATCTATCTATCTATCTATCTATCTATCTATCTATCTATCATTATATTTCTTAGGTTCTACAAGCTTTTAATAATTTTTAGCAGGTGGAGTAGCTTTTCTTCTTTATGAAAAGAAATAAGTTTTAGAAATAAAAATCTTGTGTACAGAAAGCTTTAGATTCAGTGTGTCAACATACATTATTTCTATATGTAAACTTGCAGAGGCACATAAAAATAATTGTCTAAATGTCAAGCTCCCTGGAGCATTATTCACCTATATAATTTAAAGAGAATTATTCCACATCGATTGGAAATGTTCTCAGGTTAGAAAAATCTAACCAATGTAAATCTCAGTAACATCAACAAATGTAAACAGGAAAGAGAGAAGCAGATAGAATCCAATTAGATTTATTTCTCTTCATTTTAGTAGGATATGAAAAATGTTGCTGTTAATATTGATTTTTTATATTAGAGACCCAAACATAATATCTACCTAGCATTTTCTCCACAAGTATTGAGAAAGAGAGACAAAAAAAATTGAGCAAATTGATTTATAGAGCAGACTATTGTTTAAGTCTCGGATTTAAGCTGGGATTCTAAACAATTTGCCATAAGCCTTATAATAATGCCAAAAAGCAACCTGTATCTAAATCAGACTGAGATTGGTCTATATTTCAGGCTCATTTATTTTGTGGAACATGGAAAGTCCTTGGGGTGGGGGGAATGGCCACTTTTCTGCTATTATAGAGAAATTTCAGACAACTACTACCTTTTCATTTCTCCTGACTCAAGACATTTAGTCTCCTGAGGCAAAGTTAGCACCCTTGCCTCAATTCTGTTTATAGAAATTGAGTTGACTAATAATTGAATTTATTTGGACAATCTCAATGATAAAGTGCCATCTACAATACCTGAAAGGCATAAATCTACTGCCTGAGATATTGCTGTGTCAAACTGCCTTAGCAGAGGATTAGCCCATTTATTGATAGAATCCTTGCCTTCACTTATGGCAAATCTTGAAATTTCATTTAATGACAATTTGGCTTGTTTCCAGATTGGAATACTTTAATCTATGCCAGTGTATTTTTAATTGGCCAGTCTTCCATCTAGCAGTGAAGTACATACAACATGGCAGTTGAGAGATTAATGATATCTATTCGTTGTACTTTGATATAAATACACAGTGGTACCTCTACCTAAGAACGCCTCTACTTACAAACTTTTCTAGGTAAGAACTGGGTGTTCAAGATTTTTTTGACTCTTCTGAAGAACCGTTTTTCACTTATAAACCTGAGCCTCCAAAACTGAAACTGGAAAATCCTTCGTGGGGCCTCTCTAGGAATCTCCTGGGAGGAAACAGAACCGGAAAAGGTGGGGAGAAGCCTCTGTGGGGCCTCTCTAGGAATCTCCTGGGAGGAAACAGGGCCTCCACCTCCCGGTGGTTTTCCCAATTGAACGCATTATTTGCTTTTACATTGATTCCTATGGGAAAAATTGCTTCTTCTTACAAACTTTTCTACTTAAGAACCTGGTCACGGAATGAATTAAGTTCATAAGTAGAGGTACCACTGTACATGCAAATAATAACATATCAGGAATTGTCCTTCTGTTTATAGCTGTCAACAAATATCATATTTTAATGGCCAAAAGCCTATTTGAATAAGCAAATGACTTTTCCACTCAATCCCTCATGCAACTCCCTAGGCATTTCCTAAGTATAAAATCTCTCATTTTGTTTTCCAGTCTTTAAACAGAAATATAGCACCCATAATCCTACTCCTTGTTGTAATCCTTTCCCTTT
The DNA here is from genome assembly GCF_031021105.1 of Erythrolamprus reginae. Taxonomy (NCBI): domain Eukaryota; kingdom Metazoa; phylum Chordata; class Lepidosauria; order Squamata; family Dipsadidae; genus Erythrolamprus; species Erythrolamprus reginae. Next base: position 91,361,657 of record NC_091954.1, on the reverse strand, counting down.
TCAATTCATCTTAAAATAATGGCCATTTATCTCATGAAAGTGAAGTTAACAATGCAGTATATGAAGCTTTGCCTTATAAATCAGTTTCATTTGAATAAATCCACATTCAACTCCAAGATAGACAAATGCGAGAAAAAGTTGTCTCTTGCCCCCATCACTAAGTTCAGCAATATAAATGCTGCAATGTTATATGGCGTAATAAATGGTTCCTTGGATCTCAGCAAAGTTTATCCTTTTGCTAGCACAAATAGATAGGATTGCACTCTAAAATGACATGTTATTTTATGTTTCATGAAATAAGCAAAGAAAGCAGTCATAATTCCTGCAGCCTCTGAACTGTCAAACTTTTAATGACATTGTTTTGACCATAGTACAAATAACATGTTAATGTGGGCTACATTATGGATAGGAACAATCTGTATATCAGCTTCTAGATTTCATTTGCTTACTGTGCTCTATTCATCTGGTTGACAGCTTAATAGATGGAACACTCAGTGTTTTCATATACCTTCCTTTGTTTTATGTAAAACAATTCCTCAGAATTAGAAATACGTTTTTAAAAAATGAAATTATGAATTGGCTCCTCTACCAATCCTTTGGAAAATAATACTTCCTCAGTTTTACAAGCTGTTAAAACCAAAACAAATATGTATATTTGAACAGCCAAACAGATAGATCAGGAATATATTACCCACAAACATCAGCAAACAGTATGCACAATTATTTATTTATTTTTTATTTATTTATTGTTAGAGTTGGAAGGGACCATGCGGGTCATCAAGTCCAACCCCCTAAGCAGGAACCCTATAGCATCCCAGCCAAATGGCAGTCCAATTTCCTCTTTAAAATGTCCAGAGTATTGGAGTTCACAACGTCCGCTGGTAGGTTGTTCCACTGGTTGATCATTCTGACCGTCAGGAAGTTCTTCCTTATTTCCAGGTTGAATCTCTCCTTGGTCAGCTTCCAGCCATTGTTTCTTGTCCAGCCCTCGGGTGCCCTGGAGAATAAAGTGATCCCCTCCTCTCTGTGGCAACCCCTCGTATACCTGTAGACTGCTATCATGTCCGCTCTGGCCCTCCTTTTCTCTAGGCTATCCATGCCTAGTTCCCGCAGTCTCTCTTCGCAAGTCTTGGTTTCTAGTCCCCTGATCATTTTGGTTGCTCTTTTCTGCACCTTCTCCAGAGTTTCAATGTCTTTTTTGAAGTGTGGTGACCAGAACTGAATACAGTACTCCAGGTATGGTCTGACCAGGGCATAGTAGAGTGGTATTAAGACTTCCCTGGTCTTGGAGCGTATTCCCCTGTTGATTCAGCTTAGGATTGTATTGGCTTTTTTGGCTGCTGTGCACATTGTTGGCTCATGTTTAGTTGATTATCCACCAAGACTCCGAGAATCAGATAATCAATAGTGCACTTTGGGCACATTTACAAGACATGATTTCTGGTTTCATATGGAGAATTCCTGTAACCAGAAGTCCTAATTCAGAATATATGCTTAGCAAATGATAATTGGTATTGCCTATAATCTGTTATTCTTGCCACTGTAACTTATGTTTGCTAAGTCATTGTTAGGGCAATATGATGATTTAGTGTGGGAAGAGACAGTGACAAGATAATATTATTAACTGTGACTTCTCTTTGGCTGGGAGTGAAAACAAATAATTTCATTGGAATAATGACCATGGAAGACTTAGTCAAATCAATGGAAACAGCTCACATTACAGTATAAATCTTCTATAGCATCATAAACCATTTGGTAATCAGTTCGACAGTGTCTTCCTGCTTGTAACTCAATTTCCTTAGCATCCTTCATAGTTATCCAAATTATGGTGTCTGGCAATCCATAGCTGAACCATTTCAGTGGTAGTACTTAAATTGAAGGAAATCCACAGAACAGATACATGGTAGTTAGGCCATACACTTACTATTTGTCCCACTCAGCATTATCTGTCCTTCCTTCAACAACATATATAACCCGAGGTGAACCATCTTCAAGGAAAAAACAAGGTCCAGTTGCCTTTTGAATGAGTTATTTGGGGCAACCATGATCTAGATAGACTGAGAATTTCCATAGACATACAGTACAACCACCAATTTAGGTTATTTTGAAAGCAGCCTTGATTAATTCTGTCAGTGGCTATGAATGTGATAGGTGCTTACTACTTGTAGAATCCCAGTTCATATAACCTAAATTCCTAGCTGTCAGAAAGCTACAATGTCCCTTGCCATCTTATGCGGTTCCTGAATACATTTAGTGAGCCACTGTGAAAAAACAACATATTGGGAATTGGATACGTCTAGTCGAGCGAAAGTGTTGCAGTGGCTCAGTGGCTGTCTGTAACATTGTCGAACAGAGGGTGGACAGTTCAGTAGTTTGAATCCCTAGAGCCATGTAATGCAGTGAGCTCCTGTTCTGTCGGGCTCTCTGTTAGACTCCTCCCAAAAATTCACAGGTACAAAGTTCAGACACACACACGTTTGAAAATTCAAAACAATATTCTTTATACTGAAAATGCAAATAAACGAAGCACTCTTTTGGTATAGCAAAGAGCACTGGTCTCCAAACAAACTGGTAATTTGTACAAGTCCCTTATCAGTTCTGTGATACTTAGCTTGCAGCTGTGAGGCAATTCACAGTCCTTCTTCTTTCACAAATTGAAACACACTTTGCTCTGGTTTAGTTTCAAAGCGGGGGAAAATCAGCACACAAAAGGTCAAAGTCAGTAAAGCAGTCACGAAACACAATGATCAGATAATCCTCCACAATGGCCAAACCCACAGGCTGCTATTTATAGCAGCCTCACTAATTACCACAGCCCCACCCAACCACAGGTGGCCTCATTTTCATTGATAATAATCTCTCAGTTGTTGTTGCCTATCCATCGCTTTCCGCATGCGTGGCTGTATCATTAACTCTTGTTCTGAATCCAAGGAGGAGCTAGATAATTGATCTCCTTCTGAGCTGTCTGCCACACTCTCCTCCTCCCTGTCACTCATGTCTTCTTGGTCAGAGGAGTCTTCATCAGCAGATTCCACCGGGGGCAAAACAGGCCTGCAGCATGTGGATGTCTCCCCCACATCCACAGTCCTTGGGGCAGGAGCTGGGCCAGAGCTAACCACAACAGCTCCCATTACTTGTCCCAGCTTCTGCCAACCTAGCAATTTGAAATCATGTAGAAAATGCAAGTAAAAAAATAAGGACCACTTTGGAGGGAAGGTGTTATGCTGGGCCCTTCACTAAGAGCCCCCCTAGTGAGTTATGAATGTAAATTCAAACACACACCATTTCCGAGTAAAAAGAAAATCCGTTTATCCAAAAAGAGTGCTGAACGCACACACTTTAAACAGAGCCAAAATTACTCCCACACAGATTACAGTCCTGGAATGCTGCAAGAGACAAAAACAAACAGCGCAGATAAAGGCATCTGTGAAAGCGTCACAGCTTTCCCCCCTTCAATGAGTTCACAAGATGTACTTAACTGTGAAATGTCCAAAAAGTCTGTGTAAGTCCTGGAACAGTTCAAACCAAAACAATAGTCTTTCTCCAAATGTATAAATGTCCACATGCGCACTCCGCAATGCCTGTAATTTATCAGCAACCTCATTAACCTAATTTACCTCAACCAGAGGTGTTCTCCCTTATCTTCTATGATACCTGCGCAGTTGGTCCCTTCTAGCTATGAGCCTATGCATATGGGCATCTATCAACCGATCCTCCTCCGAGTCTGATGACTCACTAATGGGGTCATTACCTAATGGACTGGCTGCATCCACCTCTCCGTCCGATTCCAGTCCCCCAGCGTCTGACCTTGGGAATGAATCTTAACTATCAGAAGACGATGGCAATAAGACATGTCTCTGGAAACCTGAAGATTCTCCTAAACCAACGTCCAAATTCCCCATTGCAGGAGCTGGCCCAGAGCCAACCACAACAGAAGGTAACAGTGCTCCATGCACCTTCAGCATTTAATTATGTCAGCCACATGATCACAGAGGCATATTTGGATAGCACTGGTTACTTGGCTTAGAAACTATTTACTTTCAGGAAGCCAGAATTGGGGATACTAGCTATCTTCTATTGGTGCTGTGAAACAACTGATACTGGGAAGATCATGTTTTCTTGGATTCTGGAGAAGAGATATAGCTAATAAACCTACTAGCCATACATAATCTACTCTCAGTTCTTTGTATTGTCTATAGAAGCTGAAGATAACCATTTCCTTTTTACATAACCTCCACCAACTCTATTTTGTCTGATGCTGCTGCTGTGAGTAATGTGACTAATTAGATTCTCTCCAGTCCTTTTAAATTTTGATATATATTTTAACATAATTAAACAATAAATAAGTAAATTCTTAATATTCTGTTTTGATATTTGTTGGCTGCCTTGCAGATATTTGATGAGGATGGATCATCAATATTTTAATTCCTGGGACAGAACTCATAATAAAGACTCTGATTTAAAACTCTTTTAAAGGAACAACACTATATCAAAAGGAAACACTATATCAGAAGGAAAAAAGGAACAACACTATATCAATCTACTGCAATAGTAGGTAGAATTTCAAATGCACAAAAATGGAAAATTATAGTTCATATCCCTTTTAAAACTGGTTTGGATATTGTGTGGAAAATTACTACAAGTATTGTGAGCTTTCTTGAACAGGCACATAATAAAAACAGAATTCACAACAGATAACACAACTACTCTCCAAAAAGACCTGAACTTTGTTTCTGAGTGGTTCAACACATGGCAACTCCAAATCTCAACTAGAAAATGCTCTGTCCTACACATTGGGAAAAAGAATCTGAACTCCAAATACGAACTGAATAATAAAATTATCACAGATAATCCCCACTCGGTTAAAGACCTCAGTATACTAACAACAAAAGATTAAGTGCCAAAGCCCACTGCAACAACATAGCCAATAAGGCTTCAAGAGTCGTAAACCTAATCCTACGTAGCTTCTGCTCTGGCAATCTCACACTACTTACCAGATTTTACAAAACTTTTGCCAAACCCATCCTTGAATACAGCTCATCTGTTTGGAACCCATATCACATCTCAGACATCAACACCCTTGAAAATGTCCAAAGATACTTCACCAGAAGAGCCCTTCACTCTTCCACTCGAAACAGAATACCCTACGAGACTAGACTTTCAATCCTGGGCCTAGAAATTGTCCACAAGATCATATGCTGCAAAGTCCTGCCTGTCAGTGACTACTTCAGCTTCAACCACAACAACACAAGAGCAAACAACAGATTTAAACTTAATATTAACCACTTCAAACTTGACAGTAAAAAATATGACTTCAGTAACCGAGTTGTCGAAGCATGGGACTCATTACCGGACTCCATAGTGTCATCCCCAAACCCCCAGCAATTTACCCTTAGATTATCTATGGTTCACCTATCCAGATTTCTAAGAGGTCAGTAAGGGGCGAGTACAAGTGCACTAGTGTGCCTTCCGTCCCCTGTCCTATTGCTCTCCTATATCTCCTATACCTTTCTTCTATTCCTATATCTCTTCTTCTATTCCTTCATTGATATGTTCTATTACTATATCTTCTATTTTCTATTCTTTCTTAGATATATTTTACTATGAGTATCTCCTCTATAACCATCATCATGTATGAGTATCTCCTCTATAACCATCATCATGTATTTTACTATGTGTATATAGATATATACCCACTAAAACCCTCATTTGTGTATTGGACAAAATAAATAAATAAATAAATAAAATAAAATAAAATAATGCAACATATCTACTGAACCTCATAGTGGATCGTCTATGTCCATGAGGGCAAACCTTTGGCATGCGTGCCACAGCTAGCACATAAAGTCCACTCTGCGGGCATGCAAGCCATCACCCAGCTCAGCTCCACCACTTATGTGTTTGTGTGCCCCTCCCAACAGCCAGTTGCTTTTCAGGGTGTGCTGGGGAGGAGCATGATAAATCAGATTTTGTTTTGTTTTTAAATAACAAGTTTCCAATAGGCCAACCCACTAAACGCAGCCTCCCACATAATGTTCTTTAACTGGCACTTTTTCCCTTCAAATAAGAAGCTATATCTTAGGCACATATCGTTATGTAAACTAAAATAATATTGGATTCAATAGAATAGAATCTCTTGTCCTTGTCCTTTGTCCCACTTTAGTTCCAAAGAAAATGAACTTCCGATTGCCTTCAATGGCCCCAGCAATTTCTCAAGGCCTCACTGACCCTAGTCACCAACAACTGATTTGCATGGCAGCTATTCATTTGTGGTCCACAATTATATTTAATTCATCAATGTGGTCCTTTTCCTCAATGAGTTATACATTCCCTATATCTCAAATAGTCTGTGGTCATCTCTTCCAAGGGCTAATTCTGGAAGCACTTAAATTTACATGTCAAGTTAGGGCTACGCAGGGTTTGAATATGGCTCAACTAAGTGCTTCAGGCATTGCACAAGAGTGAGCACAGCACTTAACTGTTTTCAGAAAAGATGTACTGCTTTAAAAAGCTTACTGCTGAGTCTCATAAATTAGCACATCCTTTTTTCATGCTCACGTGGAAGCCCAGGCAGAAAAAATAGCAAAGCTTTGCATCTGTATGACAGCTAACTTCTTCCAGATCATTTTGAAGCATAACTGTATTTACCAGTTTATATCTCGCATCTTTTTAAGTAAATATATCTATGTGCTAAACATGAACATAACAAGAGATCAATATATATTTGAGGTTACTTTTGCTTGGTGCAAATGTTTCGAAAAAGTACTAGTATAAAAGATTTGTGCTCCCCACTCTCCTTTCTCTTCTAGTCACTTATCACTTTCAGTCAAGATTCATACATGAGCATGGGATGGAAATGACATTGGTCACTCTTTTGGACAATCTCTGGTAGGAGTGGTATGGATCCATCCTTTCTCTGCTTGTTTTCTCAGCATGTCTTTCTGTGCATTTATCCTTGCTCTGCTTGTTTAACAATGGCACCCTTATGGACATGTTCTGGGGATCAGGGGTAGACAGCACAGTATTAAGTTGGTTTTTATCCTTTCTTTGGGGTTGATACCAGTTGGTGGTAATTGGTGGAAGGGAGATCCTGCCTTCATCCTCTAATTCCAGTATGCCCTAGGGTTGGTACTCTCTCCACTCCTATTCACCATATACATAATTAAGCTGCTAGGTGAGTTAATCTATTGCTTTGGGGTGAAGGATCATCAGAATTCTAATGATACTCAATTATACATCTCTGGCCATGACCAAGCAATGTTATCAGTGTTCGGAAACTTCAGATCGTGCAGAATGCAGCTGCGAGAGCAATCATGGGCTTCCCCAGGTATGCCCATGTTACACCAACACTCCGCAGTCTGCATTGGTTGCCGATCAATTTCCGGTCACAATTCAAAGTGTTCGTTATGACCTATAAAGCCCTTCATGGCATCAGACCAGAATATCTCCAGGACCGCCTTCTGCCGCACGAATCCCAGCGACCGATTAGGTCCCACAGAGTTGGCCTTCTCCGGGTCCCGTTGACTAAACAATGTTGTCTGGTGGGTCCCAGGGGAAGAGCCTTCTCTGTGGCGTCCCCATCTCTCTAGAATCAACTCCCTCTGGAGATTAGAACTGCCCCCACCCTCCCTGCTTTCTGTAAACTCCTTAAAACTCACCTCTGCTGTCAGGCATGGGGGAATTGAGGCATTTCCCCCCCCCCCTCAGGCCTATACAATTTGTGCATGGTATGTCTGTGTGTATGTCTGGTTTAATAATGGGATTTTTTAATGTTTTTTAAAATTTATTAGATTTGTTATGAATTGTTTTATTGTATGTTGTGAGCTACCCCGAGTTTACGGAGAGGGGCGGCATACAAATGTAATAAATAAGTAAGTAAGTAAGTAAGTAAGTAAGTAAGTAAGTAAGTAAGTAAGTAAGTAAGTAAGTAAGTAAGTAAGTAAGTCATTGCATAATCAAACATCTCCCTAACTTGATGCTCAACCTGCGTGTTGTATTTTTCCAATGGGAATGATGGAAGTCACAGCCCAATACTTTTAAAGAACCAGATTGGCAAAAAAAAAAGTACAGTATTATGTTATGTATACCAAGCAGCATTGCCCATTTTATGTGAACCAAGTTCCCTCTTCTCCAAATGATAGTGAGAACTGGATCTCATTTTCAAATTTTCTGGATTAAAATGGAACTGAAGATTTTTCTGATGTGATTTCAACACTTTCTTGTCTGGTAATCACGCTTTCCCTAACAGCAAGCTTGCTTTTTCATATGTAGCATTACTATGCAAATCAGAGAAGAAAGAAATTATATTTAATAGAGGCTTCTTTTGTATATTGAAGTTGCCCTTGATTTAAAATCCTTGGAGGAAAAAAAATTAGATTTGATAGGTTCAGCATCTTCTGAAGAACATATTGTATAGGTATATTTTTACTCGACTCCCCCCCCCCCTTCTCTCTCCTTTTATTAAAGTTACCGAGGTATTGTCACTGCTTGGGGGGGGAAATCTCCATTTCAATTCTTGAATAGGTTTACAAAGGAAGGCTTTGATTTTAGGAACTGAGAAGAGGTAGACATGAAGCAACTTCACATCAGGGTCTCTGTAGCCTGCACTGTTACAGCCTGGGACAAAAGATTTGTCAATCGCAGAATAGTAATTTTGGGAATGAAGAGTTGTAACTGGCTGTGTTAATTGGGCAAAAGAGATGTGGTCATAATACTTGGGCAACTATTCTTTTTACACCAGATAAAACTTATCTGGAATTGCTCAACCACATGCTTAAAATGCAGCAAAACATATCCTTGCATGTATTATTATAATTATTTGTGGTATATCTGAACTATTTATACATTGCTCTTTTAGTCTGGAAATCTATCAGAGGGATTCAGAGAATAATAAAAATCAGACATCATATAATCCAAAAAGCTATGATATGAGGGAAAAGGGGAAAGGAGGAAATGTAGTTCATACTTTCATTCTTAATGTTAGCCCTACATGGCAGTGGACCAGAATACCTCTGGAACTGCCTTCTACCGCATGAATCCCAGCGGCCGATAAGGTCCCACAGAGTTGGCCTTCTCCGGGTCCCGTTGACCAAACAGTTTGGCTGGCCCCAGGGGAAGAGCCTTCTCTGTGGCGGCCCCTGAAGATTAGAATGGCTCCCACCCTCCTTGTCTTTCGCAAATTACTCAAGACCCACCTATATCGGCAGGCATGGGGGAATTGAGACATCTCCCCTAGGCTTTTATATTTTATGTTTTTGGTATGTATGTGTTGCATGGGTTTTAAATTGTCAGGGTTTTATATATTGTTGTCTTTTAATATTAGATTTGTTGCAATGTTATATTGTTTTTGAATATTGTTGTGAGCCAACCCGAGTCTTCGGAGAGGGGCGGCATACAAATCTAATTAATAACAATAACAGTAACAGTAACAGTAACAATAACAATAACAATAATGTTAGGGTAATGTAAGATGAAGCCTGCTATAATAACACTAGTAACTTATGTTACTAGTTTCTACACAGTACAAAGCAGTGCGCTTCCATTAATGCCACTTCCTTTTTTGCAACTTCCAGAATCCACAAAACTCATATTGTCGTTCTCCCATTCTGCTTTTGGGAGGAGATAGCTAGCAACATCTGTATTTGCATAATTTTGTAGAACATTTCTACAAAATCACCCAGACCACCTAGGCTCCTCTAAATTCCTGCTCTTCTGATGTGGTGACTTTGTCCTCAGAAATCTAAAAAGTAGAGGGGAAAGAGTATACCCACTTAGCAAACATGGATAATGCCCCCTTCTAAAGGGACCATTACCCAACAGCAGTGATGGTGAACCATATCTGCTGGCACGCGAGCTGTTGCCCTAGCTCAGCTCCAGCGTGGATGTATGTGCCAGCCAGCTGATTTCTGTCTTGCACAGAGGCTCTTGGAGGGCGTTTTTGGCTTTCAGAGAGCCTCCGGAGGAATGCTGGAGGGTGCTTTTACCTTCCCCCAGGTCCAGGGAAGCCTTTGGAGCCTGGGGAGAGCAAAAACGAGTCTACTGTGCCCGCCAGAAGTTGGGAAATAAGCCCGGGGGGTGGGTGAAGCTGTTTTTGCCCTCCCCAGGCATTGAATTTTGGGTGTGGGCATTCGCATATGTGCAATACTCTTTCGGCACCCAAGGAAAAGAAAGGTTTGCCATCACTACCCAACAGGATCATTCTTGTATTCTTATTGAACAAGAACAAGGGGACACAATCTGAAGTTAGTTGGGGGAAAGATCAAAAGCAATGTGAGAACATATTATTTTACTGAAAGAGTAGTAGATCCTTGGAACAAACTTCCAGCAGACGTGGTTGGTAAATCCACAGTAACTGAATTTAAACATGCCTGGGATAAACATATATCCATTGTAAGATAAAATACAGGAAATAGTATAAGGGCAGACTAGATGGACCATGAGGTCTTTTTCTGCCGTCAGTCTTCTATGTTTCTATGTTTCTATCACACGGTTAGTATGTTTATAGAACATCTTATTCCAGAATTCCAAAATGCTTCTTGCCCAAACTGATTTCCTTCTATTATGAAAGCTATCAGGCAAGAGAAGGGGAGAAATGTGAGCTTCCTTCTGAAGAGTAATAAAAGCAGAGGGTGTTTGCTTGTCAGTTGTTCCTTTGTTCTGGATTATAGGTGCATAAAAATAGAATGTGATATATTCAAATTATATTTGTGGACAGCAAATAATTAAGGGCTGACAAACATTCTGATATTCATGCATGCTTTGAAACTGAGGAAGGCTCCTTGTATGAAAGAGCTCCTTCTGTGAAATGGCAGGAGTTTGCAACTGGCTTAATTAAATAGAAAGTTTTAGAATGTAGGGGGAAATCAAGCCATAAATTCTATGTCCATACACAGTTTATATCTTGGCAGAGATCCTGCATTAAAGATAGCAGCCTGAGTGGCTCTGAAGAGCACCTTTTGGCATCACAGGGTAAAGGCCTACAGTGTCTATGGTGCCATTGTTCTGCTTGTTTATAATTTCAAGAGCATGCTATTATTTTTTTCAGAAATAAATATTTTAGCATGTGTTGCCCTGAAAAGGAGGAGGAAGAGAAGGAGGAGGAGGAAGAAGAGGAGGAGGAGACGGAGGAAGAGGAAGAGAAGGAGGAGGAGGAAGAAGAGGAGGAGGAGGAAGAGGAGGAGGAGGAAGAGGAGGAGGAAGAGGAGGAGAAGGAGGAAGAGGAGGAGGATGAGAAAGAGGAGGAGGAAGGGAAGGAGGAAGAGGAGGAGAAGGAGGAAGAGGAGGAAGAGGAAGAGGAGAAGGAGGAAGAGGAGGAGGAGGAAAAGGATGAAGAGGAAGAGGAAGAGAAGGAGAAAGAGGAGGAGGAGGAGGAAGAGGAGGAGGAAGAGGAGGAGGAAGAGGAGGAGGAGAAGGAGGAGGAAGAGATGGAGGAGGAGGAGGAGGATGAAAAGGAGGAGGAGGAGGAGAAGGATAAAGAGGAAGAGGAGGAGGAGAACAATGAAGAGGAGGAGGGTTAAACTAAAACTGAATGCATTTTAAAAGTTTTGTGTTATTTTAGAGAACTTGTGGAAATTATCTGAGGAAGCAACTACAAAGGAGAACTGACTCCCGTAGAAATTCTTCACGAAGACCTTCCAGTTATGCATTAGATCCACAAGATAATTTTGTGAAAGATGTTAATACTGTATTTCAATTTAATCATTTAGATATTAGTATTGGTAGGGTAGATACAATTCTTCTTCTCATAATGCAGTAAAAATAATCTGTTCCTCATTTCCCAACTAGCATTTTAGAATCATGTAATCTTCATTGTGCCAGAAAAAAAAAGAGTAAGGTTTCTGCCACTTTGATTACTAGTGTGTGGTGTTATGAAGACATTAAAAATGTCCAGTGAGGTAGCCTTGGTATTATATTAAATGTGAAACTCATAGGATGCCTGGTTGACATTGCCCAAAGGCATCATAAACACCGATGTCTAACATTTTATTTGTTGTGGGGATGTATGAGAACGTTTTGGTTCAATTACCCCATAGAATTGCTGCTGTAAAGAAATATAATAGGAGAAGGCGTCAGCTTCCTACATACATGCTTTGAGATTTTAGAGGGAAAGTAAGCTATAAATCACCTTCATCATCTAATTTGCTTTGTTCATAAAAGAAATAGAACAAAATCAAAAATCGAATGTGGTAGAAAACAGCATTGACTGATTCATTTATTTGGAAATAAGTTTTAAATTCACAGCTCTTAAAAGTCTGCTTTTGAATTTCTGTGTATTCAGCTATGTTTGCTGGATTCTATTAGTGTTGTAAATTCTCTTTTCTGACAGCTCTGCATGGCAGGCTAGTAATGCATAATCTGATGAGAACAAATGTATCTATTCATTTGGCAGTGCAGAAATAGAAGAACTTTTTTTAAAAAAAAAGTTTTTAACATTTTATCGAGTTTAGGAAATTTCTTCCTAAACAAGGCAAAAAAAGAAAAACATGGGAGAAAGTAAAATAGCAGAGCTGCTGTTGCCTAAACTGCAAAGTATAGTGTATATAGAAACATAGACACATAGAAGTCTGACGGCAGAAAAAGACTTCATAGTCCATCTAGTCTGCCCTTATACTATTTCCTGTATTTAATCTTAGGATGGATATATGTTTTCCCCAGGCATGTTTAAATTCAGTTACTGTGGATTTACCAACCATGTCTGCTGGAAGTTTGTTCCAAGGATCTACTACTCTTTCAGTAAAATAATATTTTCTCATGTTGCTTTTGATCTTTCCCCCAACTAACTTCAGATTGTGTCCCCTTGTTCTTGTGTTCACTTTCCTATTAAAAACACTTCCCCCCTGAACCTTATTTAACCTTTTAACATATTTAAATGTTTCAATCATGTCCCCCCTTTTCCTTCTGTCCTCCAGACTATACAGATTGAGTTCATTAAGTCTTTCCTGATACGTTTTATGCTTAAGACCTTCCACCATTCTTGTAGCCCATCTTTGGACCCGTTCAATTTTGTCAATATCTTTTTGTAGGTGAGGTCTCCAGAACTGAACACAATATTCCAAATGTGGTCTCACCAGCGCTCTATATAGCGGGATAACAATCTCCCTCTTCCTGCTTGTTATATCTCTAGCTATGCAGCCAAGCATCCTACTTGCTTTTCCTACCGCCTGACTGCACTGTTCATCCATTTTGAGGCTGTCAGAAATCAATACCCCTAAATCCTTCTCTTCTGAAGATTTTGCTAACGCAGAACTGCCAATACAATACTCAGATTGAGGATTCCTTTTCCCCAAGTGCATTATTTTACATTTGGAAACATTCAACTGCAGTTTCCATTGCTTTGACCATTGCTTTGATATTGTTCTGAATTACAGTCTTTGACCATGTCTACCCAATAGCATTGGAAATCAGAAAGGGCCTGATTTTGTAGATAGATGATTTACCCAGTTGAAATCAAGCAGATTATATCTACTTTAGAGCACCACTCAGAATTTAGGACTTCAGTTGGCCCTTACAATGCTGTATGTATCCTATACAGCCCTTCTAAAGTTTTTTTCATGAATACATATAACAGGAAAAAATGTGGCATGTGGGAAAATTATACTAATTGCATTAATTAAAACTTAAACTAAGTATATATTTGTAGAATGTGACTCATGAAATAAAGTGCCTTGGAGCCTTTGATTCCAAAAAGATTGGACATCCTTGAATTAGTCAATTACTATGGCTGTGCACTTGAATACCATGATAAAAGAAAAGAAAGTTATAGATTGGTTAAATCAATCAATACATGATGGGTAATGATTGAATTGAACAAATATTTAAGCAGGCAGGGAAAAGGAATTTATTTTTTTCAAAATCTATATTCTAATGACCAGTTATGATATAAAGAACAAAATGGAAAAGAGGAAAAAATAAAATAAATTTTGAAGCGCACATTTTAGGGTTGTCTCCTGTCACGAGTTATTGCTAGATATGGGTTAAAACATTCTCTGTCAGCTTTATATTCACAGATCCAACAAGTTCACACAGGCAAAGACGTTTTTGTGTATAAAGTACTCAGGAAAACATTTTTCTGTATATGTTAGTTTCAGATTTCAAATCTGGACTCTTCTACCTGTTCAAAGTAATAGATTTTGTGTTCCCTCTCACTCTCTCTCTTTCTCCTTTTTTTACAAACTTGAAGTCTCTTTAGCAACAATCTCTTTTTGGCATAAGAATCAGAGTTGGTCACCCCTCAGCCGTACCTCTTAACATCTCTAGTCCTTCGGAAAAGAATTGATTTTTCCAATTTGGTATCTTTTCTATTTGTATTGGTCATTATGCAGTGTCCTCTCCTTCTCCTGGCCTTTAGAAGCATTATCTTAGGACAGTTATCACAGAAAGTACTTTCCTATGATACATCTTTTAGGCATAACCTGGTGTTTTTTTTTAAAAAAATAACTTTTTCCCTTGAAAATTTAACCTCCTTGCATTTTGCAAGTCATCTCACTAAAATTTTCTAAGAATTTTTCACAAAATTGATGGTCTCTTAAGCTTTTTCTTATTACTTCTGAATCATTCTGACTTTTCTACCAGACTATCTTTTTTTTAGGTTTTCTCTTCCATTTTCCAAATGAATGGCTCTTTTCTGTGCTGTTCGTTATATTTTTTTCAGAACAAAGTACCTGAACATACCTTTAAATGTATCAATTTGTCCTTTTCAGTTCTCTTCTTACTAAAGCCAAATGGCTACAGCCTAACTCTGCCTTGTAAACAGATCTCACCATTATGTGAGGATTGATTTTCAAAATTATGGTGGACCACATCAAGCTTCATAAACCTGAGAACATACAAAATAGGAGCATTCACCGTTATTCTACATAAAAGGAGGCAATTTAGGGTAGCAGATGTGCTGATTTCTTCCCAAAAACTGGGCTTTTGCTCTTGGGTTCATTAAAGTGTCTCAATTCCATTTATTGCCTGTCTTTTGTTTTGTTTTTCTGAATAAACTGATTGTGTCATTCTAAAAATCTGGAGTTATTCTGCATGCTTAATTAACTTAAATACATTATGGGCTTTTTGTGCTAAAATAATTGAAATACAAGAGTTGACATGAATTAAAATGTTTCTGATTGAATTACCATTTTAATTTTGGAGTGTGTGTGTGTGTGTGTGTGTGTGTACCAGTATATGTATATGTAGATATACTGTAGATATACTGTAGAGCAGGTGAATTGTTAGAGGAGATACACACACATACGCACACACACTCATACAATTTGGAGTCCAGAAGTTTTAATATATTATCAGTATGGGCTTAAAAAAAACCCAGTGCCTGTTTACTGAAATTCTCAAGTTTCCAAGGCTAATGGATTTGAGTAGATCCTGCCCGCTCTCTTTCAATCTTATATACAGTTGGGCATTGGGCTTGGGATAAAACTCTCCATACATTGTGAGGAGCTTCTAGAATTTGTTCAATGGTAGGTTACCTTGTCTCATTTATATATGGTTTGTTTCAGTAGCCCATTTATCATCAAATTGTCCTGGTTAATCAACATGAGATGTGAATCTTATTAATCTGGTTGATGTCTAAGATGGAATGATCGTGGTTCTCTTAATTCAGTCACTTTTGTATCTGATCTGATTGTAGCAGGTGAATTGTTAGAGGAGATAAACACACATACACACAAACACTCATACAATTTGGAGTCCACGAAACACAACGATCAGATAATCCTCCACAATGGCCAAACCCACAGGCTGCTATTTATAGCAGCCTCACTAATTACCACAGCCCCACCCAACCACAGGTGGCCTCATTTTCCTTGATAATAACCTCTCAGCTGTTGTTGCCTATGCATCGCTCTCCTCATGCGTGACTGTATCATTAATTCTTGTTCTGAATCCAAGGAGGAGCTAGATAATTGATCTCCTTCTGAGCTGTCTGCCACACTCTCCTCCTCCCTGTCACTCATGTCTTCTTGGTCAGAGGAGCCTTCATGAGCAGATTACAACGGGGGCAAAACAGACCTGCAGCATGTGGATGTCTCCCCCACATCCACAGTCCTTGGGGCAGGAGCTGGGCCAGAGCTAATCACAACAGATATGAATGAATGAATGAATAAATATCAATAGTTTCTAGATTTTTATGTACACATTGTTTGCATATCTATACCCCTGCTTATGTTGGTTATTTTCCTTTATTGGAGAACAAAATACAGGAAGCCATCTTAGGTCTACTATGACAGATATCTTGAAATCTGGCCACAGCAGAACTCAGGCATATTTTTCTTCTTGATAGTCATGTATATTTCTAAGCAAGCCACGCACAGAATTTTCTCATACCACATTTTTACACATATATTCTTTGTACTAGCTATAAATCATACATTGCCTACACTTTGTCTGGGAGTGAGAATTGTTTTTCATAATATTATCCAATTGGAATAAGGAGCTGTCTCCTTTCCACTCCAGGAATAAATTAAGAAATTAATAATGGATCCTCATTCATAACATCTTCAAACCGAAGTCACTGCTTCAGTCTACCTAAGAGCAAAGCCTGGCTATTGGATTCTACAGGGTGTGAAATGAATTGTTCAGACTGAGGAATTGATTTGAATTTTAATATTTCATTTAGTATGTCTCTCATGAAGCGATGAGTGGAAAGATCTTCAGGCAAGAACTACAGCCCATAAAGTACCCCAATTCACCTTGTATTGGTACTACTGACTCAAGAAATAAACAGCTCAATCTAACTCCTGGAAGACCCTGTCATAAAATCTACCACTCCTTTCGGGCTTTATAGTGAATAGAAATCTAAATATGCAACTCATTTTTCTGAATACGTTGATCTTTGAGTAACAATTTACATCATGGATCTTTTTGGGCATCCTACTGTTGTAGTATCATATTGGACTATGGCCATGATGGTGAACCTATGGCATGCCTGCCACAGGTAGCATGTGGAGCCATATCTGAGGGGCCATGAGGTATTGGATTCACATGCTGTTTTTTGTTACTGTTGTTAGCCGCCCCGAGTCTACGGAGAGGGGCGGCATACAAATCCAATAAATGAATGAATGAATGAATGAATGAATGAATGAATGAATGAATGAATGAATAAATAAATAAATAAATAAATAAATTGCTCTATATCAGCTCCAGTGCGCATGTGCACACAGGCCAGCTGATTTTGGGGCTTGGAGAAGACTGTTTTTGCCCTACCCCAGGCTCTGCTGTCAGTATAGTTCCCTCTAAGCTGAGCAGTGAGCAATCGCTCACTTAAAAATCATCATCAACTCAGAGTTTTCCAAACCTGCCCAGAAGCTGAGAGGGAAAGAGTGAGAGGGAAGGAGAGAGAGAGGAAGAGAGGAAGAGAAACAGATAGAAAAAAGAGAGGAAGGAAAAGAGAAAGAAAAAGAATGGGAGTAAGGAAGAATGGGAGAAAGAAAATCAAAATCTAGTTTGAAACTAGCTCAACTATTTAAGTGGCATTTTGATATTGATAGAGTTGCCCTATTATGAGCTCACTGTTATAGACACACAGTACAGTATTTTATTTTGAAATTCTCTGAGGCAAAACAGGGTGGGTTTTTTGTTTGTTGGTTTGTTTGTTTATTTAATATTTCTGTGGCGCCCAGTCCCGAAGGGACTGCCGCTCAGACACTATACTTTTCCGCCCCCCCTCCCCCCAAAAAAATTAGAGGGAACACTGGCTGTCAGCGTTCTAAATAGCATCTGAGAAATAAACCAAGTCCCAGTCCAATTCTCTCAATCAGAGCTTGGTTTATTAACAGAACTATGTTAGCTATGCAATTGTCATTCCGATTCTGATCCTTCCCAGAATCCCACCTAGGTTAAGGTTCATCTTACATCTCCCACATGCACAAGTTCATCACGAGAGCCAGTCTGTGTGCAAGGGCTTATCAACTTCCTCTTCTCTTCAGTTGAGGCAGAACAAACGGTGGCCTTGGCTTGGAGAAAGGAATCTTTGGTTGTGTCTAGTAACTTTCCCCTCTGACTACTCACTACCCCTCCCATTCCCCCTTGTGTTGTGTCAGGCTGAACTCTTTAACTCCACATTAAGACTTCAGCCTGACATCTATAGTGTGAACAATGGCCCAACAAGCAAACCATAAGTTCAGAGAAATGGACTTCCGGTTTGCCCATTGGACCGTTTCTCGCACTCCAGAGGCTTCAGGGAAGCCTGAAGGTGAAAAATAGCCCATGCATAGGGATGCACATGTGCATAATGTGGCATGCATTAAGGAGTTGTGTGCTGGCACATGCATAAGCCCTTCATGGTACCGGACCAGATTATCTCAGGGACCGCCTTCTGCTGCACGAATCCCAGCGACCAGTTAGGTCCCATAGAGTTGGCCTTCTCCGGGTCCCGTCAACTAAACAATGTCGTTTGGCGGGACCCAGGGGAAGAGCCTTCTCTGTGGCGGCCCTGGCCCTTTGGAACCAACTCCCCCCAGAGATTAGAATTGCCCCCACCCTCCTCACCTTTAATAAACTTCTTAAAACCCACCTGTGCCGTCAGGCATGGGGGATCTGAGATATTCTTTCCCCCTAGGCCTTTACAATTTACGCATGGTATGTCTGTATGTATGTTTGGTTCTTATAATAAGGGTTTTTTTTAGTTATTTTAGTATTGGATTGGATTGTTACATGCTGTTTTTATCATTGTTGTTGGGCGGCATACAAATTCAATAAATGAATGAATGAATGAATGAATGAATGAATGAATGAATGAATGAATGAATACATACATACATACATACATACATACATACATACATACATACTCTCATTTTTGGCATGCAAGAAGAAAATAGCACTAGCACTTGTACTTAGACATATATACCGCTTCACAGTGCTTTACAGCCCTCTCTAAGCGGTTTATAGAGTCAGCATTTCACCCCCGACAATCTAGGTCTTCATTTTACCCAACTCGGAAGGATGGAAGACTGAGTCAACCTTGAGCCTGGTGAGATTTGAACTGGTGAACTACAGCTAGCAGTCAGAAGAAGCATCTTACAGTACTGCACTCTAACCAATGTGCCACCAAGGTTCCTAAAATATTCGCCATCACTGGACTATTGGATTTAGAGTATCCCAAAGTATGCCCATGTAACGCCAATACTCCACAATCTGCATTGGTTGCCGATCAGTTTCCGGTCACAATTCAAAGTGTTGGTTATGACCTGTAAAGCCCTTCATGGCAACGGACCAGAATATCTCCGGGACCGCCTTCTGCCGCACGAATCCCAGTGACCAGTTAGGTTCCACAGAGTTGGCCTTTTCCGGGTCCCGTCGACTAAACAATGTCATCTGGCGGGTCCCAGGGGAAGAGCCTTCTCTGTGGCGGCCCCTACCCTTTGGAACCAGCTCCCCCTGGAGATTAGGATTGCACCCACCCTCCTTGCCTTTCGTAAACTTCTTAAAACCCACCTCTGCCGTCAGGCATGGAGGAATTGAGACATCTCCCCTGGCCTATATATTTTATGCATGGTATGTTTCAGTGTATGTTTTATATAAGGTTTTTAAAAGTTTTTTAATTATTAGATTTGTTACCGTATATTGTTCTTATTATTGCTGTGAGCCGCCCCGAGTCTACGGAGAGGGGCGGCATACAAATCTAATAAATAACAACAATAACAATAACAATAATCCATCTGCCGGGGGCGGATGGGCAAAAAACTTGACTACCAATTAAATTCTCTTCTTTCAGAATCTACTTAGCATATAATGAACAGTAAAATTTAAGATTTTGAGTACTCTGAGAGAGAGAAACAGAACTCTTGAGAAACTTTTCCTTGATCATTTCCATTTTTCTTGCCCTGTCTTTCCAACATAGCAACATAGCATTGATTTCAATTCCAGAAAAAAACAGGGCTATAGCTGAGCCATTCTGGTAAAGATTGTGAGAATTCCCTTAAAAAATATGACGGGAGCAGAGTAAGATATAATTCATTATTATTATTATTATTATTATTATTATTATTATTATTATTATTATTAATTAGATTTGTACGCCGCCCCTCTCCGTAGACTCGGGGCGGCTCACAACAATAACAATATAAGACAATATAAGAACAAATCTAATAATTTAAAAAATGCTAAAAAACCCATTATTAAAAGCAAACATACACACAAACATACCATGTATAAACTGTATAGGCCTGGGGGAGATGTCTCAGTTCCCCCATGCCTGATGGCAGAGATGGGTCTTAAGAACTTTACAAAAGGCAAGGAGGGTGGGGGCAGTTTTAATCTCCGGTGGGAGCTGGTTCCAGAGGGTCGGGGCTGCCACAGAGAAGGCTCTTCTCCTGGGTCCCGCCAAACGACATTGTTTAGTCGACAGGACCCGGAGAAGGCCAACTCTGTGGGACCTAACCGGTCGCTGGGATTCGTGCGGCAGAAGGCGGTCCCAGAGATATTCTGGTCCGATGCCATGAAGGGCTTTATAGGTCATAACCAACACTTTCTTCACCAAATTAATACAGTCCTTTTGGAACTCTCTGAAAGTCATCTAGAAATACTAGCCTTTAGTTCATATCCTATAATGATACATCTTTTAGTTCTTTTTAATATGTTGTATTATTGATCACATTTTTCATACCTAGCTCCCCCAAGCTTGTGAGCAGATGCAGCTTGTGAGCAAGAAATGGCATCCAGAGACTATCATAATGACATGACTACTGATATGTTGAATGCAAAAAGACAACACTGTGAATGTGAAGCCAATGTAGGAATTATGGAATCTCCGATTCCAACATTGATGAAGAGTGCCAAAGTGGAAACGTTGCTCTAAAGCCATATGTATCAAATCATCCCCAAACCATCTTCATTTGCTTTTTTCTCTGCTTTATGACAGGAGGCAGCAACAGAGGCAGCTTTAGAGAGTCAAAGAGCCCAGGTGTGATTCACTCAACAGATGGTTTGCCTCCAGTTTTGGTTCAAGAACCTGTTGCAATGATTAAAAATAATGTTGACATCAACTAAAATTATCCCCCCCGCCCCTGTTCTGTCGAGCTCTCTGGTAGAATCCTCCCGAAAATGCACAGATACAATTTCAGACACACACACGTTTGAAAATTCAAAACAATGTTCTTTATACCGAAAATGCAAATAAACGAAGCCCTCTTTTTGTATAGCAAAGAGCACTCGTCTCCAAACAAACTGGTAATTTGTACAAGTCCCTTATCAGTCCTGTGATACTTATCTTGCAGCTGTGAGGCAATTCACAGTCCTTCTTCTTTCACAAAGTGAAACACACTTTGCTCTGCTTTAGTTTCAAAGTGGGGAAAAATCAGCACACAAAGTTCTAAGTCAGCAAGGCAGGCACAAAACACAACGATCAGATAATCCTCCACAATGGCCAAACCCACAGGCTGCTATTTATAGCAGCCTCACTAATTACCGCAGCCCCACCCAACCACAGGTGGCCTCATTTTCTTTGATAATAATCTCTCAGTTGTTGCTGCCTATGCATCGCTTTCCGCATGCGTGGCTTTATCATTAACTCTTGTTCTGAATCCAAGGACGAGCTAGATAATTGATCTCCTTCTGAGCTTTCTGCCACACTCTCCTCCTCCCTGTCACTCATGTCTTCTTGGTCAGAGGAGCCTTCATCAGCAGATTCCACCGGGAGCAAAACAGGCCTGCAGCATGTGGATGTCTCCCCCACATCCACAGTCCTTGGGGCAGGAGCTGGGCCAGAGCTAACCACAACACCTCCCAAATTCTAGTGCAGCAATGTACAACCTGAGAACCCATACCCCGTGAATACTTTGGCTGTGACCTCAGAGCCTTTCTGAAAGTTGTTGCACTTGGATTTTCTCTTCTGTGTGTCCCAAGTCCACCAACAGCTGTGCAACAGCTCTGGGGCTGGAAGAAAAAGATGACACTTATTGTTGGATTGGTGTTTGCACTGACTCTGTGCATCAGTCCTGAAGGTGAAGGTGTGGCTTTGCAAAGGATCTTCCTTGCTTATAATCTGAGAGCAGATCTCTGCTTTGAGATATCCTTCTTCCACTCTCTTCTGCTATCCTGCTTATAACTGACTCCTCCCTCCTGCAGCTATGAATTGTGCAGACTGAACCAAAGAGCTTCTGGTGGTTATTTCCCTCCCTCCTCTCTGCTATAGTTTCTCCTAAGCCAGCAGTGCGAGACTGGTATTCTGCTTGCTTTCTCTTACGGCACGTTTTTGACACCGGCTTTTTACTTTAAGGCTAAACTTGATCGCTTCTGAGGATTATAAACGACTGACAAAGAACGGAGGAGAGGAGAAATTATTGTGCTTTGTTTTCTTGGCTGGATTTTTTTTTTGTTCTTTGGGACTTAACATTAATGAACAGTGTGAGCTGGGCATTACTTGAAGCATCCTAAGCAGGCATTCAGGAAGGGGAAAAAAACTGTGCAGTCCAAGAATAAACTTGGTAGAGAAGATGAGGAATCTACTGTGGAGCTAACAATGTTTTCATCGGATGAGAATTCAAAGAATCTTTGAGAAGGTAAAGTAACGTCAACCTCAGCTATCCCAACCATCCTGGCAACAATGTCAGTCACCCATATTAATGTTTCCTTAAATGGGACAAGCTCCCCAAACCAGGGAATAGTGGATATGCCAAAAGACCAAAAATCTTTGAATCTTTTTATTTTTTGCTTGACTTTTGTCATCACATGCCTAACCCTGCTGGGTAGCGTCTATTCATTAGTTTCCCTGCTGAGAATGCAGAATAAAAGTACAGTTTCGATGCTTGCAACTTCTCTAAGTGTGGATGATCTGATTAGTGTGGTACCAGCAACAATTTTTATGCTCAAGCCTTGGTTGAATGAGATGCTTCCGCAGACTGTGTGTACCACTTCAGCGCTACTGTACTTATTTCAGGGCTTCTCCAGCAACTTGATGGGATCCCTTGTAGTTTCCTATAACTTCTACAGCCTCAATAACATGGGACCGAGCCAAGGGGCCACCAAAAGGCCAGTGAGCATAATATGGGCTGTTCTTACTATCTGGATTGTCTGCCTGCTGATTTGTATTTTGCCTTTATGTGGCTGGGGCAGCTATGCTCCTACCTCCTGGGGATGTTTTGCAGACTGTTCCAGTTCGTATATCTTGTTTCTCTTTATAATC